>NW_008603838.1:832-44332 GCF_000691845.1 Merops nubicus | reverse complement strand
CTTTTTACACGGAACCAGGACATAAGGCTTACTGGGGATAAGGCCCAATATCTGTTCTCTCATTTCTTGGTTTTACCTGTGACGTGTCTCTGGAAACTCTTTGACGTTAGCCCTGCTTTTCAGCCCTGCATACATACAACCTGTATGGTTGGTTGGGTGTGTGTGTGAGACTAGGTGACCTCCAAAGGTTCCTTCCATCCTATATTACTCTGATTCTGTGAAATCTGGGGATTAAGACCATTTATTTGTCCATGATAGAATTGATTGAAGATTGCCCTTGCAATCCAGGCAGCCTTTTACCCTGTCTTTGACTGGTTTATGTGTCCTTTCTACCTCACCTGCTTATATGCATGACTGACAGGTTAACTTCTTCATCTTTTCCATGCTCTTAATATTGCCAGCTGTTCAAACAACTAGCTACTGTTTTCTGGTCTCTCTCATAGTTTCATCTTTCTGTATGATACAAACCTGAGGGGTTTTATCCCTTTTTTTCTAAAAACAAACAAACAAACAAACAAAAAAACCACACACACACACACACACACACAAAAAAAAAATAAACCAACAAGAAAACCAAACCAAAACCAAAAATAACCCAAAAACCCCAAAGGTTGCTGGGGACAAGAACTTCATCTTCTCTGTCACTTAGATCTGTAATTTGAGTTCTTTCTAGATCCCTTTATTCCAACTGTCTAAATCTTGAAGATTGCCTCTGTATTAAAATCTCCAAGATACTTTGTGTAGCTGAAGCTTATATCCTTGCCCTCATCGTCTTCAAAACTGCAGTATTCTCTGTCCTTGACAAAAGTGGGCTTGCTCACATCTATTCCAAGCACTCAAGAAATGATTTTTCTTAGCCTGTCACTCTTAGCTCTGTCATCTGTCTTAGTGCATCTTCACTGATTTATCTTTGATCTAATGGAGTAGGAAAGATGCCTTTCCATCTGATAGATCATGTGGCAAAGGTAAATTATAACTCTTAACCAAGGACTTTTTTGTGCATTGTCAGATGGAGGAATGCAGTATCCAAAAACTTCTTTACCTGAAACACTGTTTCTGAGACAGTCTCAGATCTGATATTTCTGATTTCATCAATAGTAATGTACTATAGGAGGAGTGTCTTTCATATAATCAAATTCCAAATTATTTGGAGTCTGAAGGGAACTCAAGGAAGCCAGGTTTTCAAGTTGGAAATTTGGTTTACTTGCAGTTCATAAACTGTATGTGAAAGTCAGCTGGCTTTATTCTGTGTTATTTCAAAGTTTAACATCACTTGATTAGCAGTTTGTAGCATTTTGTGCTAACGCAAAGTTCTCCATGGCTCAGAGATGTGCATGTACGATAATGATGTGGTCTACAGTGAAGTCTGTTGCACTAGCCCTGCTCTTCTTAGGATCTCTGAATGTACTTTGATTGCAACCGCTGTCTTAGCATCTGGGATTTCTTGCAATGTCATACATCTTTTGGTGTCCTCATTTGTTAAAAACATTGAAAACTTTTCTTCAGTTGATCAGTTTGTAGTTGTTGTCTTCCAAATGTATTTCTATGCATTTCATTAGTGGTAGAGTCTTGATCTCATGGTACTAAAGTGTAGAAAAAAATTACCTGTACTGGTCTAGCTGAAGAGTGAAAGGCTGTAGGTAACATGTTTCAGGAGTGACTGACAGCACAGGCATTCTAATGATCTTCAGCTTTCACTGCTCTCTCCTTCCTCTCCTCATGAATTATCAAACTAATGTAGGTGGAAAAGGAGTATCAGAACAGAGTTCTGAGACTGGCTGTGTGATGCCATTTTGAATTTCACATATTAAGGTGTTACTATAGTGATGGAGACATAGGGGCATGAGGAACTATACAGGTATCTATTTGTAAAATTGGTATTTTAAACAATTTAGAACGTGCTGATACATTGGGAATATTTGTTGTCCAGGGACCTAAATGAGACATGATTGTGTTTCTATGCAGGAATACACGGTGAGCTGCTTTAAGCAACATTAAGAATGATTAATATAAGAATTGTGCAGTGAATTATTTTCTCTGCCCTTCTTAGGTGTGGTATTTTTGTTCGGCAAAGTTTGGATTGAATCTGCGAACACTTATGTCAGCTGTTGTGTGACAGTGAAAAATATTGAGAGAACCGTTTATCTGCTGCCACGTGAAACAGTAAGTATGTATTTTAAGCATGTCAAACATAAGTACCTTTCATTCTGCTTATGGCAGGTTCTGAGTTCTGGTAGCGTGTTTATGGGAACTGTTGAAGCTCGTGTTGTCTGATGTAGGTGGTAAAGTTAAGTATAATATAGACATGGTGCATCTCGTGTGAGATGCAGAGTAGAGCATTGCTCCTTCCCTCTGACCCTAACAACTGAAAACAAAGTGTCACCTTCAGATTTGCTGCTTAGGAAATAAAAGTTGTCTTGAAGTATTATTAGAAAACGTGGTGCTTTTTAAACACTGTTTCAAATAATATTTTTAAGTTTGGGGGTTCTTGTCTAATTGTGTTGTAGTTTTCCCTTGAGGAGATACATGATTCATAATAGCAAAGCCAAACTCACTTATTGGTCATGTCTGTTGACACTTTTTGTTAATTTGTAAAACACAACTTCTGTTTTTGAGGAAATGGACCTATCCATTGGCAAAGAGACAGAGACTCCAGTAACCATAATGAGTGTTTTCAAGGAATTTAACGACTGCATTTCACCGAAGTATAAGATCATGAAGTTCAAATCCAAGGTTTGTCTACAAGCATCCTATTTGGTCATTTCCTGTTGCTCTGTTTCATAAGGTGTGAAGTCTGTTGAGATGCTCTCCGGCGAGGGAGGCTATGGTGAAATTACAAATCCAAAACTCCTGATGTGTAACTGTACCTACTGTAAAAGCCATCCCAGGGTCTTCCTAAATATCCATACTCCTTTAAGAACAGTAAATCTGCAGTGTGATAGTTCCATCAGAAGTTTAAACAGTCTGCATTTGAAAATATTCATTCATTAGCTCTTTGAAAATGGGTTGAATGCTGGACTGTCTTTCTTGCTTGCTGAGCTATTCTTGAGAATACAGAACAGAAAGAAGTTCTGATACCTAAAGCCGGAGTATCAGCTCATGGTGTCAAAGTTTGAAATGAAAGATTGTGTTCTCCAGCAGATAGGTCACTACACTGGGATTAGACTGTCTTTGCATTTGACCAGGTGTCATACTGAACTTTATCTCTTGGCAAGTCTTATCCTTCTCACCCTTGCAGATTTATCTTTCTAGAATGTGTGCTGTTTGGAGCAGGGATTGTCACAGTGTGTTTATACAGGAGGTAACAAGTTGTGATGACTGTCATCCAGTCTTGAAACTTAAGCTGTGCTGGGCTTACAGTTATGGGCAGTGGTCTTTTTTTTTGATGTTTTGCTATGTTCTGTTTGCTCAGCAAATACTTAAAGTAACTTTGGAAAAACAAAGTACCTGAAAATTTGCATGTGCAATAGTGTAAAACTTGTCATAAGTCTGCAGGAAAAGAGCTGATAGTGATGATCATCCTGCAAATTTGAACTGAATTGGTTTGCTAGTGTGAGAAAGCTTTCTTGTTCACTTCCATAAGAGCATTTGTGTTTTGGGGCAAAGGGGCTGATGTAAGGAGCTTCTGTGGGGAAAGGTGGCTGGCATGCAAGTTAAAGGAAAAGATTTGTTCATTGTGAAGTGCTCAGAAACTTTTCCATTTCTTGAAGTAGCACATTGTTGGCCTGGCAAAGTTGCCTTTCGCTGTAGTTACGGGATGGGTGGAATTAGCTGTAACTTTCCTAGACTGGCCATCTTTTGACCTCACAGGATTTGTTTCTGAATTGGGAAATGGAATGGAAAGAAAAATGCAGGAAGAATGGAGTTTGACAATATGTAAATGAGGGAAAATAAAAACAAGTTCTTATGGTAATTCAGGTTGGAAAGACCCTCAGGAGGTCATCTAATCCAAAGCTAGAGTGCTTATGAAAGTTTATGTTGTGAAAGTGAAAATGTGAGCAGTGTTTCTCACATGGCACGTACATGCAAGACATGGCATCTTTTCATCAGCATGTAGTTTAGTGCATTATTTACATCGCTCAGGGACATGCATGTGTCGTTGCTACTTTGTAAGACTTTTTTTTTTTCTTCTGGCTTATTTTCTCTCTCAAAACTGATGCAAGTTTAGTGTTTTCAGTTTACTCAGTGTTGCTTCTCTTGCATAGTTGTCTATGACTTAGCTGTTATGTATGGGAACTGGAAAGGAATGAATTTAACAACAGGTAAAAGGCCAGTTTGCAATAGCTCACTGTTCAAAGACCCTTTCAGGAACAAGGGAGGAAACTTGGGGCAAATCAATTCTTCATTAAAAGAGAGGATATGAATGAGATGGAAGGTGGGGGAAGGGCCTTTGAAAAGAGGCAGATCTGCTAACAGAATCTCAGGAGACCTCCATCTATTCTGCAGCGTGCCAAGGAAGAATAGTGTGAGTGAGGTAATGGAGTACTATAGTTCAACCTTCACAGATGGCTTCTAAAAGTCAAGGTAAACCATATGCAGGAAATATTTGAACTGTTATTTCTGACATTAGCTCAAAGCTTATCACATTTTCATAGAATTTATACAGAGCTTGGGGTGAAAGAATCAACCATGTTGTCTGGGGTCCTTGGATGTAACGCAGGAGTGATGCCTACCAGGAGCAGGGAAGTAGCAGCATTAGGGCACTGCTGAGATCTTACCTAGACTATTATAACACTTGATCACCCTGATGAGGAAAGATTAGCTCAAGCAGCAACAGGTAGAAAAGTTGGTACCGTGAAGGATGAGGCACAAGGAGAATCAGTTATACCAGAGATAGCTATGGAAGAGCTTCAGGGTTGTTTTTTTTTAGCCTAGTAAAATGAAGAATAATGATAAGACCTGTTTGCTCTCTAAAAGCACTAAAAGGGGATGAGCAGCAAGAAAGCTATTTAAAGGATGATTTTAGCAAAAGAATGCATTTATAAATTTTAATTCGTGAATAAATTAGGCAGGATAGTTGGGGGTGCAAAGAAGCTCTGGAACTACCTAGCAGACTTGTTTCTGAATAGTAAGAATTCAAATTCTGTTTGAAATGGATACTTCATCTGTGCTGGAGTGGGTCCAGAGGAGGGCAATGAAGCTGGTGAAGAGTCTGGGGAATGTGTCTTATGAGGAGCAGCTGAGGGAACTGGGATTGTTTAGCCTGGAGAAAAGGAGGCTGAGGGGTGACATTATTGCTTTCTATAACTACCTGAAAGGAGGTTGTAGAGAGGTGGGTGTTGGTCTCTTGTCCCAGGTTGCTAGTGATAAGACAAGAGGATATGGGGTCAAATTGTGCCAGGGGAAGCTTAGGTTGGATATTAGGAAGAATTTCTTTACTGAAGGAGTGGTGAGGCACTGGAGCAGGCTGCCCAGGGAGGTGGTGGAGTCACCATACCTGGAGGTGTTAAAAAAAAAAAAAGTGTAGATGTGGCACTTGGGGACATGGTTTAATGGTCATGGTAGTGTTGGGTTGATGGTTGGACTTGATGATCTCAGAGATCTTTTCCAACCTTAATGATTCTTTGATTCTTCCATCGTTAGCTGGAAGTCAGGAGGGCTACTAGCCCACCTGCTGTGCACCCGCAGTTCCTTTATTCAGAACAGCAGGTTTAGTGATGATGTGGGGGGAGCCAGTATTTATACACCGAGACAAGTTGTCCTTTGTGTGCGTGTGCATCTTGGCCTTGCCAGCACCCAACTTTGTCCCTGCAAACAGATACACTTGAGCCGTATCACTTCCTCCTGCACCTGCTGCTAATTGGAGCTTCAATGGGTTGCACTGCTGCCAAGTTAGCAAGTCTTCACAAATCAATTTGAAAGCAGCCTTACTCCACTTAGGAACTTAGCAGCTAATCACTGCTGCTCATTTCTGCTCTCTGAAGGGCCACTTGAAGGGCAGATGACTCTGCAGCAAAGCATCCATTCACTGCAGTTGTGGCCAGACACTGCTGTAATCGAGCTGAGCTCTGTGGAATAACGCAGATGAATCACTGCAGCATACTATTTTTACACTATGTTCAGCTTGCCTTTGCAACAAGAACTTGTTTGAAGCCTGAGGTTTTTTTTTTTTAAGTTGAAAAAAAAAAAGGAGGAGGGCTACCAGTAGCAGGCACAAAAAGCAGTGGATGGCCATCTGTTAGGGTGCAGCCATGGCGTGCTGCTTGTGTGAGCTGCTGCTGCAGCTCAACAGTTCAGACCTACATTTGCATGCTAGTTGGTGACGCTGTTCTGACTTCCTAGTGGTGCTCTTGCACCAAGTTATATTACTCTGTATGGCTGTTGTTGCCTTAGTTGTTTCTGGATTTGCCTTCTTCCTAGTTATAGCAGAGGGCCCTCTCCTCTCCTACCCAGGCTTTGCAGCCTTAAAAATGCAGTGGTATGAGAAGTAGCAAGCTTAACTGCTTGTTACTGTGCTCTGAGGGAGCTATTGCTAATGCTGTTAATTTAAGGAAACAAGACCCAACCACCCAAACCCAAATAACTTTGAGTTTATCTAACTGTGAATGTATTTTGTTTATTTATAAATTGTATTCCAGTTTATGGTGACTGTTTTTTCTTACTGAGCTTACTCTAGTGGTATATTATGCTGTCTCGATATATAATGTGCTGAATTTAATGTGCTGCCCACTGGAAATATGTTTTTGAATTTAAGTTTAATTAATTTTAATTCCCTCTAGGAATTCTTGTGGTAAGTTCTAGCATAGTTATGGCATAACATAATTACAATAACATATAACAGGCGTGCAAATGGTTTGTGAAGCATAGAAGTTACAGGGTCGAGCGTGGCATTTGAGAAGCTACCGTACCATTCTTGCACGGGATACTGTAATTATATGGAAAATTAAGGCAGTTATTCTTAAAAGCTGACACGTTCTGCTCTGCATGTGGTGGAAAATGATTCTTGTTCTGGAAGAAAGCAGAAGTGATACTTTCAGTAGAGTTGTATTGAACTTGAAACTGCTTTAACTGACTTTGTTAGAGATACGTAAACAACCTTGACTGCTTTCTAGTAAAACCAGAGTCACGCAAACTGAAGAACACAACACTGTCATAGCAATGATTCTAAGCGTGTAATAGAGTAAATTGGTTGGGAACAGCAGATGGTTGGGAAATCGGCTCTCTTGGGTGCTTCTCTGAAGTGCTGGGACACTAAAGCATGCTGTATAAAAGGAGGAATAATATGCAGTCACAGGGCTATGATCTGATTGGAATCACAGACACCTGGTGGGCTAAGGACACTGTTAAGAGGGACAGCATGGGATGGTGAGGAGGGGGGAGTCCCTTTTACATGTCAGAGCAATGGGAATGTGTGAAGTCCTGCCTAAGGATGGTCAAAGAGCCAATCAGGAGCTTACGGGTCAGGATTAGAGGGCAGACTGATGGAAATGGGAGACATCATGGTGGAAAAAGGGAAGCTGAAGCCCACCTGGAGTTGAATCTGATGTGGGAGTCAAAGAGCAGTAGGAAAGGCTCCTGTAGGTGCAGGAAGATTAGGGGAAAATGTGTGCCTGCTGCTGAAAGGGGTAGGGGGTGTGGAGACAAAGGACGTGGAAAATGTCAAGATACTCAACAGGCTGGACAGGAATCTCATCAAGTTCAACAAAGGGAAATACCAAGTCCTGCACCAGGACTGGAATAACCCCATGGACTCTGGGACTGACTGTCAGGAAAGCAGCTTTGGAGGGAGGACCTGGTCATCCTGGTAGATGTGAAGCTGGACAAGAGCCAGCAATATGCCCTCGCAGCAAAGACAGCCTTGGGCTGCACGAGGCAGAGCACTGCCAGCAGGTCTCAGGGAGGTGGTCGTTCCCCCTTTGTGCAGCCCTGGTTGGACACTTGGAGTGCTACATTCAGCTGAGCTCCTCAATCTGAGAAAGACGTGCACATCCTGGAACAAATTCAGCATGGGACCACAAAGATAATTGCAGGGCCTGGAGTGTCTGTCATATGAGGAGAGCCTGAGAGACCTGGTACTCCTTAGGCTGGAGAAGAGAAGGTTTGGGGTGAGGGATTGGTGGTGCAAATCTTACTGTTTGTAAACATCTGATGAGCAGGAGTAAAGGTGGCAGTGGCAGACTCTCCTCAGTGGTGGAGGACAAGAAGCAATAGGTACCATTTGAAGCACAGGAAATCTATCAGAACATAAAACACTTTTTACTGTAAGGGAGGTCAGGCACTGGCACAGGTTGCCCAGAGCAGCTGTGGAGTCTCTATCCTTGGCAATATTGAAAACCTGACTGGAGAGGGCCATGAGCATCCTGCTTCAGTTGACCCAGCTCTAAGCAGGCAGCTGGACTAGGCAATCCCTGGAGATGCCTTTCCATCTCAGCCATTTCATGATTTTCATGGTGGTATGCAACCACCAATTCAGTATGTCTGAAGCCTTTGAATTTACAGAATGTTGCTGAGTTTCCTTAGCTATTAAGCTTGTAATTTTTTTGTGGTTTTGTAATGGTTAGTATACTTGTAAGTCAATTTTGTAGAAACTTTTTATGTTATAAAACCTAAAGAGATTAAATACAGATACTAAAACATTCTTACTATCTTTAGATTTTATAATGAATTGCAGCATTGGCAATACATTATCAAGCCCATGATATTTGAGATGGATGTTTTGTCTGGCTTTTATTTCATTTAGCTTTCTTATTGTACAGAATGAATATTCTGTTGGGAGATCTTGAAAAAATAATCTTTGTTTTATATAGAAAGTGGAGAAATATTACGCTTTTGAGATCCCAGATGTTCCAGCAAAATCTGAATACTTAGAAGTTAAATATTCGGTGAGTATAGTTAAGCTGATGAAAGACCATAACCTGCTTTCTTACCTAATTAAGAATTGTGATTTTACAAAAAAATACCTCATACATGACTTGATCTTTAGGTCACTAGTGGCTGTACCTCTGTTGCAGTGTGTAGTTAGCTGTTCATTGTGTTATCGGTTATTTGTATGTTGATTGATCCTTAACCAGTTCATTGCCAGGTAACCTATAACACATTGATTTGTTGCCATTAGCACTATTTGTGTAAATAAAGCACGAGGAGAAAACTTCCTACAAGTACTGCATTTCTCCCACCTTGATCTCAATTGTAATTTGCTTATTGATTTGCAACAACCTATATTCCCAGTTACCCTGCCTTAATTTTTATGACCTTGCCACTAAATCAACTAATCAGCCAAACAACCCTGTTAGCTGTATTGGATCGGGGCCCAAAATACTGTAAGATGTTTTAAAACACTTACTACCCTTAAATGCTTTGTTCAGTCCATGTCCAGAATATAGCTGATATTTCTGGTTATATGGCTCTTGTAAACAGCAGCTGGGTGAGAAAGACTTTTGTTGACGAGCTGTAAAATTGAGCAGCAAAGATGGAAAGATTACCACGAGGACATCAGTAGCTATTTTTCATTAGCAAAAATACTCAATTTGATTTCAAATGTAAATGACTCCCCAGTCTTGAAGCTGTTGGGTCAGTTGCTGGGATAACGCCTTCTTAAACCACTTTGTTTAATAGTTCTGGGAGCAAAAGCAGCATTCCGTAGAGATTTGCTAGCTATCTCAATTTTTTCTTTAGTGCAGAAACACTTTATCTAGTCTTTATATGACAGACAAGATTAAAGCTGTAACTAATTAAGTTTACAACAAGAGCAGTTCCTGCATTAAAATGGTCATTGAATATTGTTGTAGTCTTGGCTGACAATATTTTTGTCTTATATCCAGTATGGGTGAAGAACTTTTGCTTCAGTGCGTTTTTACATTATTGTCCTCATTTCGTTATGTGCCTATTTAAGTCAATAGTGTAATTTCTTCAGCTACTGTAAGATATTATGGGTTAAGGCTTTCCTTGTGGGAAATTACAGTGATTTCAGGTATTGTGTAGTTTTGTTAAGGTGCTGTCTGAATATAGCGTGTCAACCTTGAAGAGTTCCGTGGGGTGAAATGACTCACTGCTTTCTGTTGTTACTTGTCAGGCTGAATGCCCTCGGCTTCCCCAAGACCTGAAAGGACAAACATTTTCACATGTATTTGGAACTAACACGTCTAGCCTGGAACTTCTCTTGATTAGTAGGAAGATCAAAGGACCATGCTGGCTAGAAATAAAAAACCCACGTATGTTTGCATGTAAAATACCTGGTTGCTGGAAAACACGCATAATTATAGATTGGAGGGAGGGGGGAAATTTATGTTGTACTGATAAATCATTTTGTAAATGAACAATTTATCTGTGTAATTTTCATTATCTGGTACAAACTATAACTTATTTCTCCGTTTTGGAGTGAGAGCTTTATCCATATGAAGTTGCACAGTGTACAGATGAGGTGGTAGCTTTGGGAGTGGGAGGGCACTCTGCAGTGCCCAGCAGCTGCTCTGTTGTGCCTACCCTAAAGCCACGTATACTGTGCTATGGTTCCCTAGAAGTTTATTCTTCTTTCTTCTCTTGATAACTTAAGATTGATGCGTTTTTTTTTCTGCAAATGTATCTTTTTAAGAGCTAACTGCTGCTAGATAGCTTTTTTTGTTTGTGTTAGGTCTTTTTTTCTGACACTTAGAATGTGGTACAGAGCTTTTTTAGTTTGAAATCCTTTCTGCCTCGTGAGTGGCATGCACCACTTACAGGTGGTTATGCCACCTTCTTTTGGCTTCGTTAGAGCCCTTTATTCAATGTGTGCTGCATATTTCCAAGAATGTGAGGAAGCTGATTGTGCTGGACAAAAGCTACATCTATTAGTGCAATCTCCTTGTGGCACTTTAGAGGTAGAACTGACAGCATGAATGCTGACACCCAGAAGGATTCTCCTCTTTAGCACCTTGCTCAGTCACTGACAGAGCTGATACCAGTGAGGATTTTAAGCTGGAATAGATGAGACAAATCCCTGACTGCCAAAAGATGGATTGGCTGTGATGGGTTTTCCACCAGCCATTGGCAAGCATCAGTGTACTTTCTTTCTGGCACTGATTTCAGGGGCTGAAGAGTGGTTTTCGTTGACATTTTTTTCCCAAGAACTGATCTCATATTTCTTTGGCGTTTTCTTTCTTCACCTGAAATGAGTTCAGACCTGTTTTGTTCCTCGTATCCAGTATGACAAATGGTATGGCAATGGTAACCAACAGTTCAGGCAATATTATGTTTTACTTAATGCTAATGTGCATTATTTCCCCATAGAACTACCTTGTGTGAGCTCAGATACTGATTCCAAGCCAGAGTTAAATGATCATTTAAGGGAGTGCTTTTTCCCACTCCCACATCCCTGGAGTCTGAATCTTGATCCCAGAATTGCTTATTTCAAACCTGTGGCATGCCCACACTGTTGAGAACTGTCTGTTAAGATGGCTTGTTATATTTATGCCAAAAAAAGGATGAAAAAGATGTTTAAAAAAATGGAAAAGGATGTTAAACATTTGATTGTTTGTCTTCCTTTGGAGAGATCAACAGCGTTTTGTAGATGAGGATAAGTTAGTCAGTTACTTGTCTGCATTTAGAGTGAGGATAATGAGAGGAGGTAAAATATGTGGATTTCCAGAAAGGGGTCAAATAATTTTTCAGAGAGTAAGGTATCTAGGTGTACCAACAGCTGTCTTCAAAAAGTTAATCCATCAGAAATGTAACCTTTGCTTCTTAGGCTGTGTAGTGAGCTACCTTATCAGCGTCTTTTGTGAATCATCACTGTTGTTTGGTGTTGTTTTTTTTTTTAAAGCAAGTGAAGAACTGCAGACCAAAAAATTAGCCAATGATAATGGGTGGTGAATGTGTCTTTTTTTTTTCCATCAAGCTATATGTTTTTTTAGCTCTTGTACACTTCATGTCTAAATGGCTTTTTGTGGTCTCTTTTACATTTTAGGATAGCTTATGCTACCAGATTGGTTGAAATCTCTTAAGACATCCCCAATCTCCATAATGGAAATAATCATATTTGTGTTTCTGAAGGACTATCTCTAAATGAATTAATTATCTGGAGCATTTCAGTCAGTCATGTTCTCGTCCTCATTTGATCAAAATTCTTTTGATTAACACTGCCTTTTCTGTAGTGTTTGAGAAATTTTATTTCACTTATTTTTGATACTTTTTTATAATAATGAATTTCTGTGAAGTTTTCTCCCTTTGGACTGACTACAAGATCAGATGCTAGAATGTGGTATATGAATTTAGGTGGAGTTATGCTCACTTGGCCTATACCTTTCTCTACTCTTTATAAAGGCAACTGAAGTATCTTTTTGCATTACACATCTTCCAGACCTTGATACAAATCTTCCTCTCTTCTTTGGTGTTAAAGAGCCCCTGGTGTGACTAGGCTTCTGACTTGGGGAGTCAGGGCCCAGGGCATTACCAGGCATTGGGCAGGATTAGTCTGGATCTTGGACACAAAGGCAAGACACTGAGAGGACGTGCTCTGTGCAGCAGTGCCGTTCGCAAAGCCTGACCTGTGGTTCCCAGAAGAATGAAGGTGGTTCATTGTTGTTTCCTCAGAGCCTTCAAATCAGCCAGTCAGTTGGTGTAAGGTGGAGGCTGTGGCCATGAAGCCTGGCTTAGTGAATGTGGCTAAAGATCTTTCTCCTCCTCCTCCTCTCGTGGTCATGTCTCTGAGCATGAAGACCACTCAGAATCCAAAGACTCACCAGAATGAGGTAAGTAATCTGATTGTGTTTTGGTTTGGTTCTTTGGCATATACTAAAAATTTTCTAGGACTTGGAGGAACTTAACCTAATAAAACATGTCTAAATATATTTTCTGTTGAATAAGCTTCCTGTGCTGCGGGCTTTTCAAAGAAATTTTTACTGAGGTCTCACCAGCTTGAGCACTGTGAGTTTAGGGGGCCTGTTTGGGAAGAATATTTGCTGTGACGGCAGATCATATATTTTTTTTTTTAGCCTTCTATTTTTTTCTGTTGTGTATAACAGATATAAATGAGACTGTCCCAGAACATCTGTTAATGGGTTATTACTTTTTTTGTGGTAGAGCGAATAATAGGTTCTAGGTAAAGTGGTAGGGTTTTTCTGCTGATAAAACTAATTTTGAAATAGCATGAGAATTTGGTCTAAATCTTATAGCATCTTATAGAATCTTCTGTTCTTGCTGTGAGGTCTTCCTTTTCTCAGAAAAGAGGAGAGGTGTAGGTGACTACTCTCTGTTGTGGACTGCAGACCCCAACATGGAGTTAGGCTTGTGTATTAGTTTACTAATATAAGTCTTCCTAGATTTGGAAGAGATTTAGTATTCCCTAATAGTAGAGGATAGTTGTTTCTGGCTAATTGACTGAAAGAAAAATTAGGCTGGCAAATTTTTCAAGCAGAATTAGTCCTCTTGGTGAAGTTAATTTTTTGTTTGGGGGGTGCAGTATGGAAAATTCCTGGTTTCTAGCCAATGTAATGAGACATAAGCAAAGTACTGACAGGACTCTGCTTGCCAACGTGTTTCTAAAGCTTTGTCTTCTGTTGGCTTTCCTGAGCATTATCGGGGGATTAGGACATCTTTCAGCAAAACAAGTATCAGTAAAATTAATAGTGTCTAAATACTGAAACCTCTTGGCTTCTTGGCAGTCTTGACTGCCTGCTCACGGCAGCCCTTCCGAGAGGAAGGCTCCTCTGCTTGTCCTGCCCTGCTCATGTCTCCCTTGCACTTCACAGGGAGCCCATTAAATCATGGGGTCTGTTTAGATTCAGAACAAAATTCTGTAAGAGCAGTGTCTTCCAAAAAGAGTTATTTTCCTCTCAGATTTCTAAGATAATCATTCAAGAGTAAGTTCTTCTTTATTTTACTTGAGACCAATTGATAACTTTTCTTCTTTTAACTGTTTGTAGTTGGAATTAATTTTTAAGGGACCTTTTGTAGAAACAAGAGAAAAGAAGTGAGGAAACTGAAAAAGAGGGGAAGGACGAAATGGATATTGATAAGAGTTGTTTATGGACTTGTGTGTTCTGTATCTCCTTGGTATAGATTGTGGCTGTTGCAGCTCTGATTCATCAGAAATTTCCTCTAGATAAGGCTCCACCTCAGCCTCCTTTTCAGACACACTTCTGTGGTATGTACTTGGAACAGTTTGAGTAGAAAAATAATTCCCTCAGAGTTTTTCTTTTGTTGTGTTTCTTGGTTATGTGGGCTTTTTATTTTTTTTGTGTTTGTGGGTTATTTTTTTTACCTCATTCTGTCACTCCATCAATAATGGCTTAGAATAGGTAACTGGCAAGGTTTCAACTCCAATCAGGCTTTATTCTTTTAATTGTGTTCAGAAGAACTAAAAAATAACTACAAGACGGTAAATAAATGGTCTAAATTAATGGATGAAGAAAGTAACCCAGGAGAACAGAAGATGAAGTAAAACTAATAAATTACAGGAAACTGTATAGAGCGGGGTTATTTTGCATCATCTCAAACTATGGTTTTTCCAATAAAGACTTCAATAAAAAGTCATTAACCAATGAAGTTAAAAACAGGGAGTAAACATTTATAAATGAGTTTCCTTAGGAGAAAAAAAAATAATCTTACAGCAGTGTCTTTGAGTAAGGTCAGGTAAACCTTGAGATTCAGACCCCAGTTGGAAGTAATAAAGAGTGCTGAATGGTTTTGAGAGGAGTTCTTCAGAAGGTGTGGACCATAGTGTTAATCTCCAATGGAAGCCTCAATTGCGACTGATTAAAATTGTTAAACATTTTATTAATTAGTTGATTATCTTAAAGACAAGTATTGACATAAGGCTAGCTTGTTAGAGTTAGAGGTTGGTTTTCCTTAGCTCCCTTTGTTGTGAATGGATGCTTATGGGGAGGGTACAATTAAGAACTTGTATATAAGAACAAATATAATTCTTTTGCAGCTGTTTCTAAACCAAATGATTGCATTTTTCCTTATGACTTCAAAGAAGCTATTAAAAAGAAGGTAATTTCATTTTGTTAGTCTTCTAATTGCAGTACCTTTTAACATATGAACTTCATTTTGCTTTGGGTAAGTTGCGTAAGAGAAATATTCAAAAGGATGGCATGATTATTTCATTAGTTTTCCACTCTGTAAACCTAAATCCAGGTATGTATTCTGTGTTGCTTGTGAAATTGGAGGTTTATGCTGTGTGTGAATCAGTGCTGCTAGCTGTGCTCACAAAATGAACAGATTATTAGTTGAGAGAGTGGGAAAGGTTTTGCAGAGAGGCTAAAACTGTAGTTTGTTTTTATTATACCTATATACTCATAGAAAACTGGGAGAATTTGTTTATTCTTTCCTTGGAGAGTGAAGTCTGTCAACATGTAGGAGACATCCTTTCTAAAGGGCACTGGGAGAGCTGGCAGGATAATAAAGTAACCTATTTTTGTTTTCCCTCTCTTTCTGTGTAATCTTAAGTCTGTGAGTGAAGGATGCACGTGGAGCATATTCCTGGTGTGCTTGATTCTTAGGAGGCTGTTAGAATATCACTAGACACCTGCATACAAAAGCAAAATGGAAGAAAGCATCTGAGAAAAGCTTTCTGTGTCTATGGGAGTGAGAACAAAAAGCCTTGAATTATGGAAGGAAAGGGAGAACTCTGTGGTGCTTTATTATTGTCTTGTAACTAGTAGGGGAGAGGAGATGTTTCCATTTCAAACTTATTGGGTCATTGAAATCAGTTGCTCTCTTGCTCCTTTTAGAATGCTAAAATAGAAATTACTGCAACAGAGAGAACACTGCTGGGATTTTTCCTTGCAAAGATTCACAAAATTGACCCAGATGTTGTTGTGGTGAGTAGTTCTGAGATTTTGAGAGTTAAATTAAAGCATACTGGAGTTGGTCAGCTTTGTTCTTTTTCTTTTGTCCCCTTAAAGGTTTTTTAATGTTTAGCTTAGACTGCCTTATGAATTGAATTTTCTTATAAGCCAGCAGGTGTACTTTGATATAAGGATGATACAGAATTTTCCCTGACAGCATTTTATACACCTTATTATTTCTCATAATACCTGAAATAGGCCATATTTCCATAGTATCTGAAGCAAATTGTTTTTTTTTCCTCAGACTAAACACAGCAAAAAAATAATTTGTGATTTTTCTAGAAAAATATGAGCTCTCGATATACTTGAGTCTGTTTCAGTTCAGATGCTCATATAACTTGTATCACCATTTAGATTGTTTATCCTGTAAATCAAAATAATAACCTATACAAATCCATGGGATGTCAGTAAAGTTTTGTATTAAGTGTTCTTAATATTTTCTACTGTATTGGCAGGTGAGAACTTACTACTTTTACTAATTTTCTGTTTTCTTACGTTTAATGGAAAATCCTGATACTCATTTAAAAGAATTTTGAAGACAATTTGAAGTTGTATATAGCCAACTTCAGATTTATAACCAACTTGTTATTCTTCTGTAGGTAAATACAAATAATTTAGTGGTGGGAGTAGGATGAAATGAGCACTCAGGTTCCTGATGCTTTCAGCTCACTGCAGCTGGTATCTGGTATTTACCTTACAAGCTGAGCTTCTGGGTGGTTATGGGAAGGAATATGGGGAAACACTGCAGCCAGTAGTTTTAAACTGAAGATGCCAGTAGTAGAGATGTGAGAGCTCTAAAACCAGCAGAGCTTTGTTAGTGCAGTTTAATTTGCACCTGTTTTAATTAGTGTTGTTGAAATACAAGCTACAGCAATATAGGTAGGACTTCTCTACTATGGCTGTAATGCTGCTGCTGATTCTAAGGAGCACAGTATTGGACTACAGAGATGTATCTGATATGGTGAACGTTCCTGGTGACTGACTGGTCCATGTAGACTCGTGTTCATCAGGGCAACATTTTACTTCCAGCTGAGGTTACAGACCAGTGCCACCATTGTCCTTAGCGTTGTTTAAACTTTGCAAGTATTGCTGGAGTGCTTTGAGATGTAAACATTGATTTCAAAATCATCCTATCCCAATTTAACAGCTATGCCTTTTGCAGTATCAAAGGAAAAAAGCACAGTATTTTGGTGTCAATATCAAGACTTTCATGGATGGAGAGAAAAGGAATTACTCATAGTTCAGTTTATATGCTGTATAAAGGATGTTGGTTTTTTTTCCTAGGAAGCTTTAAATTGTAGTGTCTGGTATGAAAGCATAAAGCTGAATTGCGTGTGCTATGAGCTAGTTACAGAGCTGATTTTGGTATTCTGCTGAACAGCCTTGTTAGTGTTAGGACTAATGAATACTGTTGATAAATGTTCTCTTAAAAGTGCTTTCTATGAGAGAGATAATGCCATCAATTAGTTGGAAAAAAACCACAAAGGGCAAAGGAATCTCGAGTGTGTTAAAGTAAGTCTTTCAATTTACATTTATTGCAACCTTTTTTTGTTATTTTTTTCTGCTGCAAGGGTCATAATATTTATGGATTTGATCTGGAAGTGCTGCTTCAAAGAATTAATGTGTCCAAAGTCCCTCACTGGTCCAAGATAGGTCGACTGAGAAGGTCCAATATGCCAAAGCTTGGGGTAATAAGATTGCTTAAGTCTTTTAAGCCCCTTTATGTTGCATTAAAAATAAATTAATTTTGCTGAGGAATTGTAAATGTGACACTGATGTATTTTGACTGTTGGTCGTGCTGAATTTCGTATGTCCCAGATCAGGAATGATGAATGTTTATATGGCTTCTATTACAGTAATAAGCTAAACTAATTTTCCAGTTAAGCTAATTTAGTTTACGTATCTCAACTAGATGATGGTAATGACAGATTAATTGCAATAGTCTTTACTGTAACAGTCTTTGTCTGCTGTAATTGTAAGATGAGAAAATGTAACTTGGTTTGACTGGTGAATCATCACATAGCTGTTAAGTTAATAATTCTGTAGTTCTTGGTACATATTTGTTCAGAGGACAGTGTTTGAGGCTGGGAGTATTGAAGTGCTGAACATGGCTGTGTTCTTGCCTGTTCTTTTCCTTCCTAGAGGCCAGGATGAGTATTTGTGTGTGGTTTGTCCTGTGACTTTTTTGTCCTGCTGTTAATACAAAAAATACCCTCAGAGGAAAAACAAAATCCACATCCATGTTCTTACTGGGACTACTCTAATTATAAAAGAAAAAAAAAAAAGCATGACAGTGTAACAATTTAAGATGTAACTAATAATGAGAGTTAAGTATCTACTTAACATTGACATATTTAAGATACCATGGCTTCCTTTAGGACATAATTCTAAAGCATTATTATGTATTGATATTATATGTATTAGTGGTGTTTAGCAGAGTATTAGTGTTTAGTGACCAAGTGACTTAGCTGAGTCCTACGAGCATGTATTTTGGATAGGTGTTCTGTGTTAATGTTGGTATGTTTTGTTTTGTTTGGGTTTTTCTCTCCGTGTGTGGTACGGTTCAGGGTCGAGGAGGGTTTGCTGAACGGAACGCTGCCTGCGGTCGCATGATCTGTGATGTAGAAATTTCTGCTAAAGAGCTGATTCGTTGCAAAAGTTACCATTTGTCTGAACTGGTCCGGCAGATTTTGAAAATGGAGAGGATCACAATTCTGCCAGAGGAAATTCGAAATATGTACAAGTATGTTGCAGAGTCCTGGTTTTAATCCTGCACTGGAAAGCAGAGGAACTAGTTTAACATTATACTGTTTCATGTTTGCTTATTTGATTTGTCGTGGAGATGCTGACTTAGCATGCTGGTATTTGAAAAGTAAAATATTTTAATATTTTCTTAAAGAATGTAACTACTTGTAGATGATGGCTTATTATGTGCAAAGCAAACTGATGTATCATAGCACTGGTTTAGATACATTAATAGGGTATGCAAGCTAGAGCTTTGTGGGTTTTTTTTGGTTTTTTGTTTTTTTTTTTTAATTAAAAGAGCTTGCCATATAATTCAGCACTGGTGTGCTACAGATACCATGTGTTCCATACAGCATATGGATCTAAACTACTAATGAGCAATAGGATGAGAAGAAATGGGCTCCAGTTGCACCAGGGGAGGGTCAGGTTGTATATTAGGAAGAATTTCTTTCATGAAAGAGTGGTGAGACTTTGGAACAAGCTATTGAGGGAGGGGATGGAGTCACCATCCCTGGAGGTGTTAAAAAAACCCATGTAGACATGGTACTTCAGGACATGGTTTAGTGGTCATGGTACTATTGGATGACGGTTGGACTTGATAATCTCAGAGGTCTTTTCCAACCTTAATGATTCAATGATTCTACTACAGAATACAAGGGAGACTGATTTTACTTTACTAGGCCATCCTTCTTATTTTCCCAGTGATTCTCCTCGCTTAATTTACATGCTGGAAAACACCTGGACAGATGCCAAGTTCATGCTCCAGATCATGTGTGAGCTGAATGTTCTGCCACTGGCCCTTCAAATAACAAACATCTCTGGCAATGTCATGGTACGTTTTTATCACTTTCCCTTGCCATTGTTCCACAAGTTCCATGTTTTCTGTGTTTGATTTGCTAGCTTTAATTTCTAAAAAGTAATTGAGAA
Organism: Merops nubicus; assembly: GCF_000691845.1. Classification (NCBI taxonomy): domain Eukaryota; kingdom Metazoa; phylum Chordata; class Aves; order Coraciiformes; family Meropidae; genus Merops; species Merops nubicus. The sequence goes on along the minus strand of NW_008603838.1, from coordinate 24,893 downwards.
TATATGATGCTGTAATTCTTTCTCCTGTGATGAGTGTGAGAGTTTGTACTTGTCAAGTAATAATGTAAAACTTCCGTTAAAATATCACATATGAGTTTGTGCATGGTGATGATACAGAATAACAGTAATGTTAAGTGAACCTATAAACGGTTGAATGATGTTGCTTAGTCTGTTGTTGTATGTCAGTGTTTTCTGTGCTCTACTTTGAAATCTTTGTTCTTGGTGTTTTTTTTTTCCTCTTCTCTATAGTCAAGGACGATGATGGGCGGGCGATCTGAACGTAATGAGTTCCTGCTGCTTCATGCATTTCATGAAAAAGACTACATAGTGCCGGACAAACAAGTTTTTAAAAAGCCTCCACAGAAGCTGGTGGGTTTAGTTTTAGTCTTTTCAATATTTTTTATTAAAAAGAAAAAAAAAAATGTTTTTATGTCTTTTTGCTGTGTTCTGTGAGAGCATGGAAACCCCAAACATAACCAGTTTTAGATACAACTTAATGTTACAGCTTAATTAATTTTTTGTTGCTGTCTAACTGATAATGGAGAAATGTATGGTTTGAAGGGACAGTGTAACACCTTTTCCATTGTATCACAGACCTGTGGAAAGTCAGTTGCTCTTTTAGCTTAAAACTGAAGCAAGCTAAGTACTTGGCTTTGTAGTAAAGAAGATAGTCTTGTGTTGCTTAATAGATGCACATTTACAGTACAATTATTTTGTTGATGAACAGTATTTCAGGTATATATTGTAAGGTAGGTGATTTGAGAGTGTGGGTGAAATAGCCAAACATATTATAAAAAATTCCTTTGGATAATACCAGTGTAAATGTATTTATAGAAACATCTGTGTTTGTTAGTAAACAAATTAAAATTTGAGAGTGTATTTGTATTTCGCTATTTTTTTTTTTTTAACTTTTAAATAAGTTCAACAGCAAATTCCAAACCAATAATTCTGTTGACTGTATTGTTGCATCAAAGCAGTGCCAGGATTTTAAATGATTAACATTGGAGAACTTGGAGAAAAATTCTTACTACAACAAAACAAATAGCAAAGTATTCTTTAGGTCAGTAGTAATGTTTTTATTTTTCATTTCAGCCATTGTAATTCGCAAACCTACAATATAATTGGGTAGTAATACTTCTGAGTCATGACTTGATTTTATTTTTTTCTGGTGTTGACTTATATCCATCCATCCATCCAGAAAACACATACTAATGCTTTGTTGAATCATCATGACAATTCCTTAAGTTCTTTGTAAGCCCTTGTTAGCAGTTTGTTCCTATAGGAGTTGATATGAGTGCTGTTTTGACATGTAGAGAGCTTCAATAAGGATCATGATGAAAACATCACATTTTGCATGTACCTAAAATGAAACTCTATACACTGGCTCCCAATTTCATACCTGATTTGCCAAAAATAACTCCTCCAAAAGTACAGAAATCTTGGAGACTAGATAATGACTTTTTTTAAATGCCAAATGTAGGTGGATGAAGATGAAGATTTTGAAGATCAGAATAAATCAAAGATAGGGAAAAAGAAAGCAGCATATGCTGGGGGCTTAGTCTTGGATCCCAAAGTCGGTAAGATATGGCAATTTTCTTTCTTCTATGAAGTTAGAGCCAGGTAGGTTATATTAATGCAGATAGATTGTGTGAGCACCATCTGTGTGTCGTGTGGGAGTCTGGAGTGGTGGTTTGGGGCAAGGGTTGTTACGTACAAGAAAATTCCCAACATTGATTGTGGAATTGCTTATTATTGGGGCTTTTTTTTTTTCTTAGCTTTTTGTGAGACGATTATGGTTTTGTGAGGAATTAGGACTGTGTGTCTCTGTGTAATTTTCTCATGGACACGTAAGTTTTCTTTCAGTTTCTCCTCTATGTGGGGAAAACTGTACCAGTGTCCTATATCAACACAGAAGCTATCTGTTCAACTCTGGTGAGTTAATGGGGTTGGATCGTTCCACTTCTGACAGCTTTCTATAATGGGTAGTGATGCTTCTCAACAGCTACTTTAAGGGATTTAATTCAAGTGTGTTACATTGTATTACTGTCACTTAAGTATTAATTGTGGAGTTGGATTAGATCCTTAGGGAGACTAACTAATTATGACTTGTGTTTTGAACTCTGTTTTAGGTTTTTATGACAAGTTTATTTTGCTTCTCGACTTCAACAGCTTGTACCCATCGATTATCCAGGAGTTTAACATCTGCTTTACCACAGTGCAGCGACTCTCATCAGAAGCACGCAAAAGGGCAGAGGTTTGTGTGCTTCAGTTTGTGACTTAAGTTACACTGTCTTAACTTGGTGTGTTTTCTGTGAATCGGCTTTTTAAAAAACTCTTCTTTTTCAATGTTTAATGCTGGTTGTTTTTTTTTTTTTTTTGCTCCCCTCTCACACTTAAAAAAACCCCAGTGGTTCTTGTTTAAAGACACATCAAAGTAGGTTTTGATTTGGGACTTTTTGACTGCTACATGCCTGTCATCTTTCTTTCGGTAATACTCTTACAGGTTCTTGGTAAGTGCTCTTCCATATAAATAAAACCTTGAAAACCTGGAACAAGATTTTTAGTGAGGCTCCTGGTGGGTCTTTTCAGTTCCAGGTCCTCCTAGCAATTTTGAGCCCCTTGACCAATTTCATCTTAATTTGGTAGAAGCTTCTGAAAGTTTAGTCGCTGCAGAATTCATGTAAACGTACCTGAATGAGGGAAACTGAAGTCTCATGCTTCTGCCTGGAGGAAAGAGCATGGTATGAGCTCAACTCTTATCAGACATCAGGACAACTGTGTGTATGCCTTGAGGGTGTGTGTGCCAGGGAGAGATACTGTGACTAGATCAGCTGTGGGACCAGCTTCACGGAAATTCATGCTCTTTAATACAGCATTAAACTATATTAAACACATCTGAAAAACCTCCTGAAGTTGTAGTTCCATGTGCTGCTTTCTCAGCAGCTCTGTTGGCTATGGCTTATCTGTGCCTGCTTATTCTGTTTTCCTCAGTTTTGCTGGAACAATTGGTGGAGCTGCGCTGTGAACTGGAGCAGTGAGCTGGTCAGGTCTAAACGTTAAACCTGAGGCTTTTATTTTTTACTGCTGTCAGCTCACATATTGGATTTAGTGTGCTGTGCATAAGAAGTTATGGGTCACAGTCCCATAACAACTGCAATATCAGTACCATAGCAGAAATGAGGAAAAAGGGAAAAAGAGTATGTGGAGCTCTGTCAGTAAATTTCCTCCAGACTCTGTGGATTTACACTGTTTCCAAGCATACTTCAAACCTAAGCAGCTTATTTTAGTTTCTGTCACTGTGTCATTTCTTGTTATGGTTCTTCCCAGACTGCTTTACTAAGCTTGCCAACCTGGTAGTGTCTCTATTGCCCTTTCTTTGTGTATTTCTGTCTTTTTCATTGTGCTTGAAATTTTCTTCCGTTTTTTGCTGAGCAGCTGTTTTTTGACTATGCTAACAAGAAGAATGTGTGCTCTCTGTTAGGTTGTTTTACTGTAATAAAGAGTTGCTTGGAGTGGAGTTTTCATTCTGTTGTTACTGTTGCTATCTCCTTTGTCAGTTACCTTATTCAAAGTATCAGTTCCACAGAACTTGGGCTCCTTTTTGCAGTTCTGAACACCAAAAGTACTTATGGGCTAATGAAAAAAATTGGGTTTTTTTTTCGGCATGGAAGGTATTGCTTCTTTGTGTGCTTTTGTTTATATTTTTATATCTATTTATCTACACCTAAGAGTCGAAGTGTCTGTTTTATTTAGTAGGATTTATATGTTTACACACATCTATATACAAAATGCAGATACATAAAAAAAACAAAACAAAACAAAAAAACCCCCCAAAAAACAACAACAAAAACCCAACAAACAAAACAAAAACAAACAAAACAACAAAAAACCAAAACCAAACAAAAAAAAACCCAAACCAACCCAAACAAAAAAAAAACAAAAACAAAAACAACACTAACCCACTAACCAATCTTCCTGGTACTGGCCAGTGTCTCTCTTGGGTTTCTCTCAGACAAGAGAGAGGCTTGGTCCCTGTCTCCCAGCAGGGACTAAGTGGTATAGTTAAGTACCACAAAAAGCCTTTCATGCTGCTTGTTCTAAACTGTGCTTTGGGTGCTCTGCAGGAGCAGACACAAACACACTGGAATTTTTTGTTGTTGTTGTTGTTGTTTATTTTCCCCAAGCTTTTCACTTGACACATCAAAATCTAATCCTCAAGCAAAACAAAAATAATAAGCAGTGGTGATCATTTGACAGGTTGAAGAAGAGGAGGAAATTCCAGAGCTTCCTGACCCATCTCTGGAAATGGGAGTTTTGCCTAAAGAAATCAGGAAGCTGGTGGAGAGAAGGCGCCAAGTTAAACAGTTAATGAAACAGCCAGATTTAAATCCTGACCTTTATTTACAGGTGTGTTTTATAGAATCCCTTTGATTTTTCCTTCCACTCCCTTAAGTGCCCTGATCAGCTTGGCAGAATAGGGATGATTAGTAGTGAGCAGTGATTGTAACGTGCTTTACTTCTAGTCTGTTATGGCTGCAGACTGTATAAAAAGCTGTGAAGGTAATTGTGAACATCAAGTTCTGTTCTTTGCTGGCTGTGGTTGTATCATTTTTTCTGGTCATGTTTTTTTTCAGTATGATATCAGACAGAAAGCTTTGAAACTCACTGCTAACAGTATGTATGGCTGCCTGGGATTTTCCTACAGCAGATTCTATGCCAAGCCTTTGGCTGCTCTGGTGACACATAAAGGAAGAGAGGTAAGTCATTAGACAGGTTAGGCATACACAAGTGTAAAAAAAGTTAATTTAAGCCATCTACTTTGTGGATGAATAGAAGAATGGTCTTGTTTTCAAACCTGCTTTTGGTTTCAGAATGTAGCTTTCATCTTGTACTGCAAAAGCTGGAAAAAAGTAAAACTGGTGTCTAGAAAAAAATAGATGTCTCAAAAAGTATGACAAGTTGAAAAGACTTTTCATTTATTATTTTTTTACTTATTATGAACTATAATATATAATTATTAATTATTATTTATAATTGTTATCTAGAGCTGTATTTTGACTTAAACTACTCAGTTTCAATAGACCAGATTCTGATGAGACAAAAAATCAAGGCTACTTTCACATTTTCCCATTATTTTGCAGTTCTGTTTGATAAGTTAGCCTTTGATTCAGTGCTATGCTTCAGCTTTGGGTGAGCTTGTCTTTGGCCAGTCTGTCCTGTGCCGTGTTAAGTTCCTGAAACCCTAAAGTTTGTGACAGGGCTAGTTATTCACATGGTGACAGTGGATTATGGATCAGGGCATTATTTGTTTGCTCCTTAAAATTAAACTGTTTGTTCCTTAAAATGAAGCTTTGCATTAGCCTCAAGAGGCCAGATTTTATTTCAAGAGCTGTTCCTAACCTCATAGGCAAAACTATTCTTGCTGCTGATTCTGGTGGCAGCTGAGTGCAGACCACATCCATTTGGTCTCGATGGGAAAAATAACCATTAAAGATCCAAAATGTAGCACCAATACACCGTGCCTTACAACAGTTTTTTTCATGATGCTTCGTATTAGTTCCTTATAGAAGAGAATACCAAGGAAGTATTTGCTAGGGTGCCAGGAACAGACATGACAGGATAGCTGGTCAACCTGTTAGTGGAGCAGGGAGATGGATGAGTTCCGTGTTCAGAGGCAGGTACTCCCTCTGGTGTGAGGGTGCAGCTCGCCTTGCTGTGGACTACTCAGTGCACTGAAAGTCCATTTACAGCCCCCAGCTGCTCTTTGCAGGGGTGTTTTGTTTCTGATAACACATCCTTGTTTTTAAGTCTTCCCATCTAAACAGTTCCCTAAGGATAACCTCACATCTGCTGTCCTCCCAACCAGTGTAACCAGTATGTTTAACCTTACACACTTAACTAGGAAATATTTTCCAGGTTTGATAACTGTAAATGCACTATGCAGCTGTGTGAGATCAAAAGCTGAGGTTTCCTTTAAAGAAGTGGTGTCTTTGTTGTTGTGAGATTCTGCTGTGCTTATCTACAAGGTTGGCATGAAAAACATATGAGTATCCTAGCTTTATGTTTTCTAGCAGTATTTCACAAGTCATGAATTGGAGCTTTTGTTTGTTTTATGATCTCTGTTAATCATGTGGAGAACTTGTCACAAACCATGTGTTGTATGAATACTTGAGCTTTTGGCCTTCCCCTTAGTTAAGAGGGAAAATACTTTTCATTTGCACATACAGTTTATTCTCAACAGTCTGTGCCTTACCAGTTATGAGATACTGGTGCATGAAATTCTGATCTTCTTGTGTTATGGTGGAATGCGAAAATCCTAAACAGGTGATACACGATATGCTAGGGAGCACTTTGAGCCACTTTCTCTTACATAGCTGGTGTTTGGTTTGAAAGATTCCTTGACTCTTAAATTCTGGTGGAGCTAGACCTGCGCTTGCTTCTGCTGAGTCTTTGCACACCTTTGAATCTCCAGTTTTGGAGTTATTCTGAGTTTGGGGGAAAACTTAATACTGTGACGCAGTGGTGCCTGAAAGTGTAGTGTACCTGGTGCAGATCCAAAAGTTCCTTTGTGAAATGGGGCTGCTGGGAGCACAGCAGAGGCACGCAGTTTGTGGGAGGTGGTCTGCATCTGGCAGAGCTAGTGCTGAGTTCAGTGGGGTCTTGGTAGGTCTCTTCTGTGCAATACAGCAAATCCTGTAAAGCTAAAACTGTCTTTTTTTCCCCCCCTATTCTTTGAAGTATATTAGTATTCATTACTCTGGATACTGTGGAAATAACAAAGGTTTGAAAATAATTTTTCAGGTGTGTTGTGCTTCTGGGTAAGTATGATAGATTCTGAAGAAACACTGTATGTGCTCTGTTCTGAAAACTTGCATTTTTAGGTAGGTAGTCAATAAACAGCCACAGTTTTATTAGTTCCTTATTTCTTGAGTAGTAGTTTTTGCCATAAAAAATTACACAAGAGGACACCTTAGGTTTTCTGCTTTTGGTTTGTGGTTTTTTTTTTTTTTTTGTTTTTTTGTTTTTTTTTTGTTTTTTTGTTTTTTGTTTTTAGTTGAAATATTTAATCTGGAAAAATACTACTGTAAATTTTATATTGGCCTTTCTATAGGTTTCCGCTCACACTCAATGCTAATATAAAGGAGGCGAACATCAAGTATCAGGAGATTTAGCTTCTATCTGTGAGAAGGTTAGTTAAAAAATAACTATTATGGAAAAATGTTATTGATCTAAGTCTAAATGACCTTTCCTGATTATCAGTAAGTGATACTTTTTACTGATGAGGAGGGGACCTGAGTAAATGCTGGTAGGCTTGTAGATGTCTAAGTGGGAAATACACTGTGTCTCCTGGGCTGTAACTTCTTCAGTAGCGGAGCTGCCGTCGAGTTCCTTATGGTGACTAAGAATTCATGTAGTTACACATAGCCATTTAAAAAATACTTATAAATAAGTTTATAGTCTGCTACTGATAAAGGCAGATCATAGTCCTAGAAATGGTGCAGTGTGTTAGAGTTTAGTTCTCTTCTGTCAGCCTCAGTGCGATCGGAGCTGGTGCTTCACCCGTATTTACCTTAAGACGTGCAGTGCAAGCGTAGCAAAGCCTTCCCACTCTGGCCATGTGTAGGCTGGGTCCAGCAGGGGAAGCTGGTGTGGGATTCCAGTGGACCAGGTGTCATTTCTTTGGAGGGTGTAGCAATGGTACCGAGTGTTCACTAGATGGCGATAGAGACCTTGAGATCATTAATAATTCAATTAAGACTTTCATTTTTGTCACAAAGTGTTTAAAATGTTGACTGTCAGGTTTTTCAAACGGGTCTTCCTTTTTTTTTTTTCCTTTTTTTTTCAGTTGTGCATAATCTCTAGAAGGGAGGATGGGGCATATCAGTGTGAATTTGTCACAATTTAGAGTATTGTATATCACAGACTGATTAAGTTTTGGTGTATTTTGGAAGAAAAAAGGGTAAAAATTTGCAGTAGTAGGGTGTTAAAACTATAGCTCATATCAGTTTCCGCTTTTTGGAAAATGTGGTTTCTTGTTTTGATCATTAGAAATGCATCAGTTCTTGTTCTGGCAACAAATTAAAAAAATTTTTTTTCTGCATTTGCAATCCAAATGTTACATTATTGATCTGGAATGCGTTAGAAGGATATGTGGACCTTCCTCACCATCCTGACCCTCTCACCCTGCCCCCCCCATGTTACTAAGCATTAGCCTGGACATTGCTCTTGTAACTACAGCAGTTGCTTGCATGGAAAAGTAATAGGAAAATATTTAATATATTTTTAGCTGTCCTTTAATGTAATTTAACAACTGGAAACAAGATGAGTCGGAGTTGTACAACCAGCCAGCTCTGCACTAGCAGGCAGGGTAAGGTCATGCCTTTCTAGCCTCTTTAAAGGACAAGTCTTTTGATGAAGTGTCAGTTGGCTGATTTCCCAAACGCAGGATGCCCTCTGCTGCAGGGTTTTCCTACAGGACAGCAAAGTTGTTGAGAGAATTTTATCTGTAGGCAGCTTGGTTGCTAATGGCTGTCACTCAAAGCTGAGGCCTTTTCCAGGTACTTGATTTTTTCTGAGTTGTTTTTCATTGTTGTGGTGTTTTTTTTTTTTTTTTTCCCAAGCAGCTAGAAAACTTGCCTTTAAAAGGAAAATAACAACTGCTGTTTTCAGCAGTGATAACAGGTAGATCTAGTGTTACAGTATGCAAAAAAGGGGGAAAGAGGTAATTGGGTTAATTCCAACTTTCTCATTCAGATCCTTTAGATACATTCTCAATTAATAATTAGTTTAAGGCCCTGGCAGTCAAGGGAAAGAATAAAAGCATGTTATTGCTGCAGTCTGGGAAAAGAATGGATGAGGGAGGAGGAAGATGAAGTGGAGAAAAATGAGCTCAATTTAAAAAAAAAAAAGCAAGGAAAGAAACGGGTTTATGGGCGTCTATTGCAATTCTTTTCTGTAAAGAAATCCAGGCATCTCTTTTTCATTTTTATTTTTTTTTTAAAGGTCTTCTTCATCCAGGGAAATTGGTCATCGGGTATTTTCTCTTAATTGCCCCTTAAGCTTTGGTTGTATTGTCTACAAGAGTTGCCATGTGAATGAGGCAATTATCAGACTCTTGGTTTCTTCTGTGTTGTATTATGGGAGAAAGGGGATGTTAAAAGAGGGAAAGGAGCCTCCTAAAGACTGATGTAAGCATGCTGTCTATATTTAAACAGGGAATACAACATCAGTATAACATTTTTGGAAGATGTGGGACTTGATGGCAAAAGGCTAGGCAAAGAGTCTCTTAATTGCTTTTCAGTATAAAGATGGCAAAATGAAATCTTACAAGAAATAGTGCTAAATTGTTGCAGTGTTCCTAAATGGAAACTCTTGGGGTCAAACCAGTTGTCACTGTTGTTAAATTTATCATTATGTATGCAATTGTGAGCCAGTGAAAAAGCTACACATGTTATTCTGCATACTAATATCCCAAACAAGTTAGAAGAGACATTTCAAAGGAGAAGCTGCTTACATTCTGAAAATGCGAACTGAGTACCAAGTAGTAGAAAAATTATGGAACATCTTAACAACCATTGAAATGAAAAATTATTATTGTTAGTCAAGTGCGTGAGATGACATCTGGACTGTTAAAGACTTTTGCATCTCCAAGGAAAGGAAATGAAACATTTCAATTAAGAAGAATGGCCAGAATATTTTTGGGTGAGGAGGAAATTAGTCTGGAGGGAAAAAAAAATTTATTTTATTTTGAGTGATGTGGTATTTTTTTTTTCCCACTGGGCAGAAAGGTTTTATTTAATGGATATTTATCAAGAAACGTTGAGAAAGATTGATCAAATTCAGATTGGTTGTACAGCAAGCCAGACAAACAGAGACTTTCTTTTTTGTGATTGCTTATTTTAAGATTGTGTTACCATGAGAGGCGTGGTGTCTCCCACTTCCTGACTGCTGATTTCAGTGGATGGATTGTAACAATTGCATGGCCCCATGGTGAGTGGGACCAGCCTGGTGATCGGAATTGAAAACTAGCTAAATAAAAACCAAATTAATTTCTGTTGGATCAATGACTCAGTGCATGCTCCTGGGGCTGATACAAAAAAGGAGAAGGTTGGAAAATGGGGGCAGACCCAGGGATCAGGCATAACCAGCCTTTTTTCAGCTCACACCTGACTCTGAAACTGCCAGGTTAATGTTAATAGGAAGAACATGTAGGAGTTTTGTTTGATTGTTATTTTCCTTCTGTACTTTTTTTTTTCCTTAGGATTTTCTGTCTTGTGTTTTGTTCCTGTCTTGCCAAAAGGCACAGATTTTACTTGAAGTCTTATTTTAACATGGCTAGCTAGGTAACAACAAGATATTCCTCACCCAAAAATGTTGTAAAACTGAAAGCCAAGGTACTGGGCGACTTTAAAGAGCAAGGTCTCTGACACATTCTCTGTATTTGACATGTAACACTATGTCCCCTTGTAGAAGCCATGTGCGTTCATTAGAGGGCTGATATCTCAGGGTGAGGAGAGGTAGAAGTGTCTCTCCACATCCAGTGGTAACAAGGCTCTCAGGTGTGCAATAAAATATTGGGGAATGCACTTGAATCCCGCAACCCCCGAGGTTTGCCATGCTTCAGCTTTAGAATAACAGAAGAAACCCTTTAATCCTGTCCAGAATACTGCAGGGATTATGGGATTCACAAGACAGAGATCCTTTTGTAGTTCTCTTCTTCAGATACTGGCATAGAGATGCCTCATGAAAGGGGAGGTATGGAGCACAGGATCTTCACCAAGAAGGTAAGAACTTTTGCAACATCGCAACACCGTTTGTAAAAGTCTTAGGTTCTATTTTCAAACAAATTCATTTTTCCATACCCACTGTTCAGGTTGGAAGAATACAAATGGTAGCTGCTGTCTTAATGTTTTTCTCCAGCCTGTATATTTGTTAGTACCACAGATCTTTGTAGTGCACATTTTCTTAGTTCATTAGTAGCTTGGCATAAAGTGTTCTGATTTTTGAGACTTAACAGAAGTCATTCTTTAGGGTATTGTTGCCTCACTCATTTGCATCTTGCATTTATCTTAAATTGGATGATGGCCTGTTCTAGAAATACCTAGATGGTGATAGTGTTTTCAAAATAAAAGACGCTTCAAATTACGGGTTAAAAATAATTTTCCTTTTCAAGCACTATTCCTAAAAGTACAGACAAATGATCAAACTGAAGTGTCTGTCTCCCACGAGACTTAAATAAATATTCATACTGTCCTTCAAAGATACGACACCTTGATCTCATAATCAAAAATTTTGTGTATTTCCTGGGGACGTTGTCTGCTGTGCAAAAGCTTACTGTTGCACAACAGCCTGCATGAGAAGCTTTTTGCTCCTTCCACAGTTACAATATCAATAGAATGATCTATTCTTTATCCTCTTGGATGAATACTCATTAGAGCCCACTAGATCTGCTGTTTTCAGGTAGCAATTTAAAGGTGGTGATGATTCTACTGTGAAATTCAGGGAGAGGCTGACAGCTGGGTTTCTTCAGTATGGAGACAAAAAGTTTAGGGATGGAATTGATTGTGGTCTTCAACAACCTCATGGGCCTATCAAGAAGACGACAGACTCTTCCCAAGCATGCACATCTTTGCACCAGGCAGGTCTAGCCTTGTCTTGGGCAGGTGGTTGGGTTGAATGATATTCAGAGTTTCCTTTGAAACAAAATCATTCTGTGACCATCAAAGTTCCTTTAATTCACACTTGGCTTTATCACCAAGGTCACCTAGGTCTAACAGAATTCGCAACTTGTCTTTTGAAGCGAAGAGAACTAGAAGGATAAAGACATTTCAGTAGTCATCTTGCCAGTCTGTTTTTGTTTCAAAGCTTAAAAAAAAAAACAACTCTGCTCTGAGTACTTTTGAATGCAAGTTTTGATACGTAGACCAGGTTGTGTGGTCGCTTGCATGTATGTCCTTTGACTGGGCCTGTGCCAGATTCGTTGGCTTAATTTAGAAGATATGCATGAACAGCTTATGCTATTTTCAGCATCAAAATACACTTGTGAGACAGATGAAACAGTTTTTTCAAAACCTTTATTTATATGTGGAAGGTGAACTGTCTCTACTGCTGCAGGTACGATACCGTGTAAGGATATAGGAGACCTTGGTGGGCAACATTCTGCTTGGGACTAAAGGGTTCTTGAGAAGTAGATGTAGTTTAAAGAGCTGGAGCATACCTGATGTAGATCTCTAAGCAAAAATAAGCAATGTTAGAAACAAGGAAACCTGTAAGTCAGGCATATAGCCTAAGTTGATTTGTTCAGACCTTTCATTGCAGTAGAAAGAGGGCAGTGTCAAAGCTGGATGAAATAAATTCCCCCAAATTTTAGAGTCTGATAAGTGATTGAAAGGCATATGAAAGCTTGACTTAAGCTTGCCCTCTCTGTTTGCTTTCCTTCCAGTGGTTGTGTATAATGTAATGCAGGAGATGTTGCTGGTGATAGCCTTGTCTGTAGGTTCAGGCTATGCCCTTTATCAAACTTACTGGGTAAGGTTTCAGGGAGTAGGATTAAATTATATATGTCGATATCTACTCTATAATTTGATACTCTGTGTTTGCTGATTTGAGCTGCTGGAAGCAGTTGCTCCATAAAATCCTATTTCAACACCTGGATTAGTCAAAAGAAAAAAAAAAAGAACAAAAAAATTAGTCCAATTCTCCTTACATTTTTACATTTAGTTTTTTGTGTTTTCATATGTTCTATCTGACAGACTCTGAAAAAAAGCAAGAAGTAGTTTTTTAGGTCGTTGGAGGTAGGAAGTGGCTTCCACTTGTGTCACTGAAATGCAGTGCTCATCAAGCAATGCTCATCAAAAACAGGGAATGTCAGAATGTCATTTGAACCTTGCTGTGGGGATTAGTCTCTGGCAGTCATTTCTGTGTAAGCTTGTGCTAATCTTGATGATTACATGAGATTGGAGAAACTTAAAATTTGGATAATGATGGCTGGTAAACTCTGCTTTATTAAAAAAAAAAAAGTTTTTAAAAAAAAAGTGTTCTTTTGTAGCTTTTATGAAAGGTTATTCCTGGGTCTTGCTTATGTAGGAGCAGACAGTCATAGAAAAGCTATTGCATGGCTGAGTCATCTCAGATTGATCATGCCTTGTTAAGTTAATGTTTTCTTTCTAATTACTTACCTTGTTCATGAAGCAGACCAGAAAGTTTAGGCTAATGAAGGTTGACAGAAAATCAGGACTGTATAATAGTCAGCTTTGATGAAGTTCAAGGTCATGTTTCCTGAAATGCCTGGGTAGTCAGGGTCTCTATGATAGAGATATAGAAGACCTCAAGGCATGAGTACTTTCCTTTATCCAAGGAAGGTGAATCTGCAGCACAGTTGCCAGGGAGAAAGATAAGTGTGGCAATCACCCTGCACATGGGCTGGTTTGCCCTTTAGTTTGTTCTGAATTGTTCTGTGTGTGGCTTCATTCTATTAGGCAATGCCACAGTTGGCATGCTAGTAATTTATGTTTTCTCTGACTTCAGAGCAAAGAATGTTTCTGGTGTTAACTTCATTCTTTTTCCCTGATGCCTTTCATTCTAGCAGGATATCAAACTGTCAGAGGCTTTGTTGCACCACAGTTTCAGGTCGGCGCATGGAAGACTGCCACAAAACCGCAGGGACATCTCAGCCCTGTGCTCAGGTGTATTGCAGCCTTCCAGCTGGTGTTGCTGTGGTTGGAATTTTACTTGTTGAATCTAGAACTTCCTTGGCTGTACCGTTTTAATTTTTGAACAACCTGCCTATAAATTCAATGACAGCTGATGCTTTGGTTTCATGTGACCTCCTTAATTTCTCCTCTTTCTCTTCCCTGTCTCCCTCAGAATTCAGCATCATCAGCTTCTTTGAAGTTAGGCAAATAATGTTTTTGTATTTGCTGAGAAATCTGTCAATTTCTTTCAATTGTAATAGCTCCTCTGCCTCAATGTTTTAGTATGTATTGTACCTGTTTTTTTTTGGTTCAATGCATAACTTCATATTTTTCAACTTAGAGTTAAAAGTAGTCATCCTGGAGATAAAGAAAAATCAATGAGAAGCCTGTACTTAGACTGAGGACCCCTGCAGAAAGCTTTGATTAGAGAAAAGCTTCAGACCTGACTCTTACACACAATTGTCCGTCAGGTGGCTAGTCATTTTGGCATCTACTACTGTATACCACAGATACTAGAGATGGAAAAAGGTCTATTACATCATGTAGTTCATCTTCCAAAGTACGTATATAGTTACCTCAGCAGAGACACAGCTCTTCATGTTCTGTTGTTTGGGGTTTTTATTTTGTGGAAGACTATTTCCTTCAAGAAGCTACTTCTGATTTTAATTTTTCCATGTTTCTTGATCTGATTGCTTTTTATGATCAGTAATTTTTAATAAATTTAAAGATGGAAGGTGAGCATGCCTTCAGTGGGAATGTGTTAATTGACAGGTGTCCTGAAGTTCCACATTCTTGGCAGTGGTCCAGGATGACAGAGCAGTAATGATTTAGAAGCTGCCGTTCCTTCCTGCTGCCAGGATTGAAGGAAATCTGTGAGGTTAACTACTACTTGCTTCTAACAGATTGTGAGAAGATCATTATGGCATCTAATTAGTTGAGATTACCTGCTTTATGCAGAATGTTTGGGAGGTTTGAAAAATTTGTTTACATGCTGTCGTACAGCTTGCACCAATTGTTTTTTTCCTCTTTAATGTTCTTGATGGTTACTCTGAGGATTTGAGTAAGGGATCATGTTCCTGTCTCTAACTAGAACAGCTATTTAAATGTTATCTGGAACCCGTTTACCCTGTCTGTCAGTCGCTGCTTAGTTCAGTGGAAATGCTTTTATGTAAATTACAGAACAATACTTCTGACTTGTAACAAGATTGGGCTGAATTTAGGGGACTGAAACACTTTATCCTGGAATAAAAATGTCTTGCTGAATCAAGGGTGGAAGATTATAAAAAGCTGCCACTTTTAAAAAGTGCATTATGCTGACATATGTATAAATTTAATTAGCTGTGATACTTCTAGAGTGGAAAACTTCCCACTGGTTCTAAAAAAATTTGGGAAAATCTGGCACACATGAAATTTATAAAATTTTCCTCCCAGTTTGTGTGCTATTTGGTAAATTGGACCAGTGTTCCCTGATATCATATTGCAGTAGGCTACAATTTTCATGTTTCTCTAACACCAGCTCTTCAGCTGGTTTTCCAGTATTTGGAATTGATGCCTGATGGAGAAGGGGCAGATGCTTTTTTTTTTACTTCCTTCCAAGCAATTCCTTAAGCTGTTACTTCTATGGCTAGAAGATATTGGTACTTTATAGGGATCTAATGGGATTCTTAGTGATTTTGATTGCTCTTAGGCTTCTGTGGAAGATTCTGTCCTAATTGTGGCTTATTTTATAATCACATAACAAATATGATTTTATTTCATTCAAATAACCCTCTCTGTCCCCCCTCCCTCATTTAGTGTACAGACCTTTTGCCCTCTGATACTTTGGTGATGGATCTTGCACTTTGATTTGACTATTGAAATAATTAAAGACAATAGTGATGAAAATATCAGATTTTTCATATAGGAGCAAATCATGTAGTTTGGGTTCTTTGTCTTTGGTTTTGTTTGGTTGTTTGGTGGTGTTTTGGGTTTTTTTGTTTCTTTTTTTTGTTTGGTTTGGTTTTTTTGTTGGTTTGTTTTTTTGGTTTTTTTTTTCCCAGAATTGTGGGCTTCTGACATGCTGACCAAAGGAAGATTAATAAATTGTGGCTTTTGTTTGTGTCTCTCAGTTTTCAGCCTGGAGTGTAAGCTTGTCTCACTTTGCTCTGTCATAAATACTGTGTTAAATTACAGCAATTTTTTTTTAAGAAACTGTTTGATTTTTTGCCAGGGATTCCTGAGCCATCTAGTAATAGTTTCAGGGATCCTATTCCTTCTCTGAAAATCAGTGCCAATTTTGGACTGTGCAGCTGTCCCAGTTTCCTTTTCATTAGTTTTCACTGTAGGAATAAATGTTTGTTGTCTGATGTTTACTATATTAGCTTACTTAAAGTCAGTTATTTCCTTCCCCACATAAATCTCGCTTCACTCTTTTCTTTTTTTTTTCCCCCTCCTTAAAATGAAAAAAAAAATATGGATCTGCCAGAGGAGATCTGAATGGTAAAGCAGTATGAAGTGGCATTTATTTGACTATTCCAGAAATGATCCTTCTGTTATTCCATACAGTACTGCATAGCTTTTGGCTCAGCTGGTCTGCGTAATAGGGGAGAGCGTCCCTGCTAAGCCAAGCAACTCCTTTCTGCTTCGAAGAGCATGCAAGGCATGCATGGTAGTAGATTATCACAATTATCAAGTATCAGTACTGACTTAGTATTTGTCCCTGGCCTTTTCCATCTTGAATTAAGGAAAGCCTGTTTTATGACTGACTGTCTGTCCCTCTCTCTGAGAGGAACTGGGGTTAATAGTTTATTGATAGTTTGTGTTGTACATAGAACATCAGACTTGCTATATGCCCTTGAATGTAAGGGTTTTTTTTGTGTTTTTCCATAACATGATGGTACTTTCACCATTTAAGGTTTTCAAATACACAGTATTGGAAGCAGGCATCGTTAATAGTGTTTGGTTTTTTATGATCTGACAAATTTTTCTTAAATTACAAAATTTTTGCATGCTTTACGTAACATTAAGGTTCTGGTCTTTTTCTTCAATTTTCAATATTTGTTTCACAGCCAATAGTTATTCTAGGACCACAGTTGTCCACCATGGAGAGAACAGTGACTCACATTTGTTCCATGGAAAGGGAACTTGGTGTGTTCTGAGATTCTGAGCCGGAGAAGGTGGAGTTTGGGAAAGCCTGAGCCAATATGCATACTCGTAAGGAAAGAACTCCTTTGCATGTCTTGCTTTTAACTGCTTTTTAAATGCAATGGGCACAGGTGCTTAAATGTTAAGTCAGCTGTACTTAGTGTGTTTGGAAACAAGAATAGCATTAGTAGCAAATAGATTTTCCTAGACAGCAAGTAATTGATTTACTTTTTATTATTTTATTTCTGTTTTCCTCTTTCTTATTTTCTATGTCTTATTCCCAGACAAGTACTTGAATCATCCTTTTTGGTGTTTGCTTACTGGGGATGGAGGTGGAATGAAGGGAGGAGTCAAATTGTTGATGGGTAGTTCAAGAGGAAATTAATTGTCCAAAAGTACTAGCAGCTAACTTCTCTGATAGCTGCAGAGTCTTGAAGTTAAAACACATGAAATGCAATATGTCGTGAGATGTGAAAATTACTTTTACCTCATAATTTAGTTCAGTCAGTGTGTTAAGAAGTTGAATGTCAAGAATAAATAAAACAATCTGGAGAAGATAGCTATGGGTCTTTAAGTCACAAAAATAACCTGGAAACACTGAATGCTCAGAACTGGTAAAGAAAAATACTGTGTCACACAAAAGGGCAAGCAATGTTGTCTTTGAGTCCAGAAGCATGCAAGAAATCAAGAAAGCTTGAAAAATTAGTTCTATTGTGTACATACAGTTAAAACAGCAAAAAATTTTTGATCTCTCTGCAAGTTAAACTTGAGAGTCACCGTTTGCATTTAAACAAATTCCTTTTTACTGGGGGCTGAGAAGGAAGTTTCTCCTAGGGGAAGGGTCTTAAGCCGCCTCCCTGTGCTGCACCTGGTACTGGACTTCTGGGGAAAAAAACAGATGGGCCACACGTGAGGCCTGTCCATTAGGGTAAGAATCACTGCTTGGCTGGGTTTGGCTTTTGGGTTTGTGTTTGGGGTTTTTTTTCTGCCTACAGAAGAGAGCAGCTGGGTAAGATCTGTGGAAGTCATGCTTCCAACTCTGCTCCTTTTTTGCTGTTGCCTCGTGTTGAACTCTTCCTGGAGGATGAAATGTCTCTTGGCACATTTGTTGCCATCTGCTGTTTGTTGATAAGGTTTAGTTAGCACTTTTCCTAGGAAAGTGCATGAAAAACTGCTCCATTTACCTGTTGCTGTGGGACTAGGCAGGCCCTGTTCTAAATGTTTTCCAGCTGGTACATATCATTACTGTTTCAGATGACTAACATGAAAAATGATAATTGAAGCTACAAGCCTATTACGTAGTAAGCTTTAATTAGTTAAACTGCTTCGTATTCATTTACTGTTGGTGCTAATGCTCTTGAAATTAATTGACACTAAAGGGGTTCAAAGTTTATATGCAATCATTGCTGTTATAATGTGCTATATTACTAGGTAACTTGGCTTATTAGGTGATTTCATTCTCAATTATTGCCACAAGTTAACAAGGCCAGAGCAATTATCTCGTAAACAATAGCCCTGCTTGCAAGACAGATGCGGCCGGAGCCTTCCCGGGAGCCGGCATGCCGCTGTATCCCCGCCAGTGGGCGAGGGAGGATGGTCATGGCTCTGTCGCCCAGCAGCAGATGGGCAAGATTTTTACAAAGTGGGATAGCACACTTCCAGATCTTCTGTTATGCTAATAAAGTTTTTGTGTGAGAAGGATAGCGATGTCAATGGCCCTAATCTATCAATGACATCAACCCCTGGCATGTGCAAGCCATCAAAGCAAACACAGAATGCCTTTGTAGGCATAGCTGGACAGTATAAACCAGTTGCTACTAGAGTGAAGGTCATCTCTCATTTTCCTGGAATAGACTAAACACCTAGCATACACATTCATTAAACTTTTTTTGAACAGAAGTTGTGATTTGGTTAAACTAGAAAGTTTAGTGATGAGAAATCCTAGACTACATGGGAATTTTACCTCTACATAGTTCTTCTGTTGTGTGCTACTGGTGTACTATAATGTGGCTTATATCAGCTACAAATGTCTGATAAAAGAAATAATAAATTTACTGGGTAAGTCTTATCTAGTAAGTATAAAGCATTGTTAAGTAATACTTAACACCTAAGTTCGTATTTCAGATGGTAGGGCTTATATCAGAAATTAATTACAAGTGAAGGTGACTTTAATGAGTGGAAAAAGGGACAATTACAGTCCCTTTGTGGAATAGCAGTATGACTAAGCAGTGCCAACGTGTATCTCTTCTTGGTCAATCTCCAAAATGCCATCAGGAAAAGGTTCAGGTGCTGAATCTTCAGATTTTTAAGTGTCTTGATCTGGGTTCTGATACTATTTTAAGTCCCTCTTTGCAGCCAGCATACAATTCTTCATTTAGGACCATCTTTCAGGAACTGCACGCAGCAGGTCAGGTATTTATTTCATTGCAGGAAACTCCTTTTTCCAGGAATAAAAAGCTAAACCACTAGACCTCCTGAATTTTCTCTTTCTGTCACGTATACTCTTAAAGTGGAGACTGAGAAGAAGCTTAACAGATTCAGGAGTGTACTTTGTGGATGGACATGTCTCGTATATAAATTTTAAAGGTGTCACTGTTTCAGGTGAAAAGGGTGGATAACCACTTTGCATGCTAGGCTGCTTAGTATATGTTTTTAGAAGCATCTGTGAAATTTTTCAGTGCATGATGGTTTATAGCCATAGTAATTTTGCCCTTTTTCAGTAATATCAGCTTACAGGTTAGAATCTGGAGTATGCATAGACATTATAAAGACTTTAAATAATGACACACGTGCAGTGGGTCAACTTTATAGGAATATTTGTGAAGACGGGATTTAATTTTGGCTTTTTTAAGCTAAGGTATTAAACCTACTATTTAGGGATTTTTTTTTTTTTCATTCTAATCTTTAATATTTACAATTATGACATTTAATTCTCTCCTCTAAGAGACTGTAGGTGCCCAGAATCAGAAAGATGAGGAAAATTGGAAAGACGCAGCAAAAATCATTTGCATGACTTTATCATGACCATTACTCTTCAGGTGAGGAGTTATAAATGTGGAAGTACATGGCACTGCAGCTTAATTTATATGCAACCTGTGAGGATACAGAGGAGCTTAAGTGCCCATTTCAGTTGTTTTACACGTTTCAGTAAGGAAGGAAAAGTAAGAATACTTTAAGTCATTACACTCTAGATGTGATGCTTAATGGTATCTATCAAGTGCATCTATTTGATAACAGAGGGTTCCTTTGCAGTGGATTCTTCTTGATACTTCAGCCTTGAAACCAAGTTTCCATGTTTGAATCCACTAAAATTGTTGTCATGTGTCTAATAACCTATCTGCTTGATTAATGATAAAGCCTCCTGCTTAGTCTGTCTACCTCAAGAGAATAATTGAGCAACCATCATGACAATAGTCCTCTGAGCCAACAAAATACTTCTTTCCTTGGGACTTCCCTTTAAAACAAAGTATTTTTAAGGCAATAGTAATGGAAACCCTGAAATGAAGCTCAATAAGGAAAAAAAAATAAAAATCCATAAATTGTCTGTCATAGCCAATGAAGTAAAAGAATAAACCAAACCGATACCCCAAACTTCACCTTATTTAAAAAGGCGCCTATAAGCATAATAAGATATGCTTATAAATAGGATTATATAATGTGTGTTTTTATGAGATTGGATGCGATGACTCAGTCCTGGATTTCTTTAATAGACCTTTTTGCCATGCAGTAGACTGCAAGCTGTTTCAGGTTTGCTCCATAAAGGCTTGAAGCAGTTACATTGTTTGGGTTTCCTGCTGTGGCAGAGACCATCACCAGTCAGAGGGGCCAAGAATCAAAATTCTATAAAAATCTTATGTCCCAAATGTGTATGATTTGGCTTGACATCTGTGATTTGTGTCTTCCTCCTCTCTCCTCATCGTCTTGCAAGTCCTCTTACACGATCTGTTTCTTGTGGTTTTTTGGTGCAGATTCAGGCTTGCTGCAGTTGGCAGCATTAATGAGCCATATTTCAGTCCTTTGTTAACTTCTTTGCAAAGGAGTTGCATAGAGGTGATGGTGGATTTCCTATTATTTGTGTTAAATCAAAATCACCTGCCTTGCTTCTAAAAATTATGCTGTCACTCAACCTGAAGTTACAGACTTGAAGTAGAGATTATTTAGTAAATTTTTACAGCCCATATGCTGTACAGGAAGGTCAGTGAGGAATCACTGAAGTCTTCTGCCACACTGAAATCTTGTAATTTATGTGACAGATGAATTGGACAGATTTTTGAATGAACGGATTATCTTTGATAAAGGTAACTCTGTGTAGTTACAAGAAGTCACGTGGGCTCAGCCAAAGAGGAACAGTGTATTACATGTCTGGTGCAACATAAAAATATTTGTACTTAAAAATCAGTACTTAATGCCTTGAATAGGACCTTTTAATATTTACCTTGTTTGATGCCCAGGGGATTTTTTTTTTCATGTACTGGATGTTTGTAAGAGGTTTCCTGCAATTCCTTCCAGGTGTGTATGACTCAGTATCTTTAGTTTGTTTTAAGGCATTTATTTGCTGTAAT
Source organism: Merops nubicus (assembly GCF_000691845.1). Taxonomy (NCBI): domain Eukaryota; kingdom Metazoa; phylum Chordata; class Aves; order Coraciiformes; family Meropidae; genus Merops; species Merops nubicus. The sequence goes on along the minus strand of NW_008603838.1, from coordinate 3,514 downwards.
CCACATCTCTGGAAAGCATTGTGCAAGGAGAAAGTGATGCTTCACTTGTCTCATTGGGTCTTGAAATGTTTACTGTTTATTACATAGTTATAACTCTGATCACTAGTTTGTCTCTTTCTTCAGGCCATACTCACTCTTAGGAGTGATCAAGTTACTTGTGCTATAATTAATTTCACTTCTGAATATATTAAGAAATTTTGTATGCTTTTTATATTTTCTGGTTTCTGGGTAGTACCTCAAGTCATGAATTTTTGAAGGTGTTAAATATGTTTTCAAAAAGGAAAAATTCCTAATCGAGTAAACAGCAATATCTTAACATTTAGGAACACCTGTAGGTTTTAACTGTTTTAATGTTTAATGGAAGTTGCCTGTTTTTTAGGCTTCGAGGTAAAATAGGCGATTGTGACCAGAAGATACATAGGACTGCAGTCTATTTAGATAAGATTTTTTGTGTAAGCTAGGGAATATTTTGGAGGTACACACTGGAGACTCGAGAGCTTTTGCTGTTGGGGTGGTCTAAGGTTTTCTGGATAGCAGATATGCTCATGTGAAGAAGGGTGAATTGCAAGGATGGGACCCCGTGACATTGTTGGCTGAGGGCTTGTGCTGTGACTAAGGACTGCGTTGTCCCACTGCAGGGGTACAGCTGTCTCTGGTGTAGCAAGGTGCGTATTTTGAGTGTAGTGGTTGGCCTGAGGCATTTGCTGATGAGCAGCAAAGCATTATTATACCAGTGTCTGAACCTCAAAGGGGTGTCCCAAGGAGTGCAGTACAATCTTTGCCTTTTTTAAAGACTCTTAACACTGAGAAAGCGGATGAGCTGAGAAAGGTGTGTTCTTCAATCTTTGTTTTTGTCTGTAGTTCAAAGTAATATTCATATCCCTACAAAGCTCAAGGTCTTTTGAGGGATGTGGTAAGTATACCTATCACTAATCTATTAATAAATGTGAATCAACTATCTTTTCTTCATGTAATATTGTCTATTATTGCAATTATGAGTGATTGCTTTAACTTAGGAATATTTGCCTATTGATACGTTATTTCTTGCATGGAAGAATGCTGAGGTTTTGATGCGTTTCTAGCACATGTTTCTGAACCGATAGGCAGGCTTTGGGGTTAAATGTGACTTGGGTAGGTATTAGCACAGCATCAAGGTGTGACTGTATTTCTTAGTGTAAAATAGCTTTTATAACTATTGGACTTGTGCAATTTTAATTTGCAGAGATGTAAAACAGAATACTTCTGTTGATCTGTGTGCACTTCAGTGGCTTTTGTGAGCAACATGTGTGCATATCAAAAGCTGACTACCTAGCAGCTCGTATGAAAATGACCATCTTGAACGTGTCAATGAAGTTACGACTTCTGACAGAACTCTGCTTTTGTTGGACTGTGTTGCCGTGTACGCTACCAATATGCGGTGTGACACAGTGTCAACTGGTTTAGCTAGATAAAACAATGCCAGTCGGTTTCAGTTCCACTAAAGACAGCTCATTTCCTTTAACAATGTCTTAATGTATAAGTTGACTTTATTAATTAGAAAAACAAAACAACAGTCTCTTCTGGCACCAAAACTGTATGATAGATGTGGCTGAGAACAAATGCTTGACCATAAATGTTTCTTATGACTTTCCTGCACTTCCAGCAGCTTGTGCTGGCAATCTGAAGTAAAAAAAATTGCAGTGGATGAAGAATGAAAGATGTTTGGTTGCTGATGTTGAACCCTGTGCTTGCAGTTTCTCTGGAAGACCCTAGAGCCTACACACTTTAAAATTTTGCTGCAGACGGGTCACTGGAGACGGCAGGTGAGCAGGCAGTTGTGCCTGTACAGAAGGTCCAACTTGCCCAGGAGATTCTGTCTCTCTTTTGCATACTCAGTCTGACCACTCTGGCTTCTCCATAGCAGGTCTCACCACAAAGGCATGGAGAGTGAGGTCTCATAGAGCCCAGGCATGATTAAGTAATACTTCTTGTAATTGTGCTAGTTCAGATGCTCAGCAGATGTGCTTTGCTTCAGGTTCCACTGCGTTTCTGTTAAGCTACTAAAAACTAGGAGTGGCTTGGGTGGATTGCACATCCTCATTCAAGAGTCAGAGAGGCCTGAATGCCTGAGCACAGTTCAGAAAAAAGGAAAACAAAGGGTCCTCTTAGCCCAAGTGTGTCACATAGTCAAGATGTAGAAAAAAGCTTAATTTTTTTTTTTTTTCTCCTTCCATTTCCCTCCGTTTCTTTTGGCTTAACATACTTTAGTCAAGCACCAGCTCCTGCAGTGCTGCTTTGACTCATATGCACAAGCATACTGTTACAGGGTAATGTAGTCATGTCACTGTAGGATATGATGCTGCTTATCTGGCACTGTTTTTGGGGTGCAGCTCTTTTGTGGGTTTGCTGTTGTTTCCAGTGCTCAGAATATAAAAAAAAAAAAGTAAAGGAATAAATTAAGAGCTGAAGACAGAGAAAAAAACATGTAATAGGTAAATGGGACCCCAGACTTCCTTGCATATCTCCTTAATGGGCAGAAAAAGGAGAAAAAGGTGTTGAGTCCATAGTGGTGGGATTTTTTGGTAGGGAGGAAAGCCTTTTGGAGTAGGTCTTATATACTTTTACATGTATAAGAATACTGGAGGCATAATTGTACCACTGGATTTTATTTCTTGTTGACTTGTTTTCCTTACAAATTCCTGT
>NW_008603838.1:0-801 GCF_000691845.1 Merops nubicus | reverse complement strand
GGCTCTTCCCCTCTCCTCCCCCCCCCCAACAAAGTGTTAGGTATCTTCACTGCCAACGTATCCACATTGTGTTTCCAGTCACTTCCCAAATTTGTCATGACCACTGCTTTTGTTTTTTGGCCTCTCTCGCTGAATACAGTATTGACTATAGATCCAAGTGGGAGCCTGGAATTAAGTTCTCAAAGCTGTCGTGTAAAATTCAACTCTCACACCTGTTTTAAAGTGAGGAGTTTGGGGTGCAGGGTACATGAGGAGGGGATGCCAGAGGGCAGGAGGGGGGGGACAGGCTGCTGTTGAACTCCAGGGTGATGCAGATGCCAGCCAGCAGCAGCCACCTGGCTGCTCCAAACTGGTTTTTCTTTCAAGAGGACAAAAGTGGGAGCGGCTGGCCAGACTCTGGTTTGCTTTCTGTCTGAACCAAATGGATGAGCTTTCTAATGCTTGGAGAGCAAGGACCTGCTTTTCCTCTGGGTGGAAGGGAGGGATGTTGTTCCAGTCCTCTCAAGATGCTCTGACCATGCATGGTGGTTTGCAGTTGCCGAGGCTTTTTTATCCTTTTCCAAGTCCTTCCACCATCCATCTGCGTCTGGACGTTTGAGCTGTACGTTACCGCTTACCCTGTTGTTTTGAGGTGTGCTTTCCCAGCTCTCTCCCTGCTGTGCGCTAGTCAGGCTGGAGTGTCCTTGAACCTGCCCTCCCCTTTCTAAAGCGAAGAATGAGAAGCCTTTGAGCAGCTTAAGTGTCGGCCTTGGCGCAGCTGACGGGAAAGCGATCCGTGGCCCGGCCCGCGCGGTGCGGCCT
>NW_008603837.1:0-10876 GCF_000691845.1 Merops nubicus | reverse complement strand
GGGAGCGGTCTCGGACATCGCTGCAGAGACTTCTTCCTAATCAAAAGAAAGTAATTGGGCTACAGTAACCCCGATGCCTGAATTTATAGCGGAGCGGTGATCTGTGATTGGTGCTTTGCAGAGCCCGCCTAACTGTTAGCCAGGAAGAGCTTTTCGTCCTCCGAGTCTGTGTTTCTTCGGAGTTATAAATTCATATTTTTTGTAAAATGCGTGCCACGAAATCACACCAGTTTCTTCGGGGGGTGAAGAGAAGACGTTGGACTTTCATTCGGGGGAATTTCTTGCTATTTGAACCCCAGATGAAAGAGAAAAGATGTGTTTAACGCCGCGTTGTGAAGCCAGAGACACCCCGGGAACGGCAAACTTTTGTTTTTCCTTCTAAATTAAAATAAAACCCGTAGATAAAAAGTCTCTCCCGTAATGCAGGGTTATTCTTTAGGGGGTTTTCTGCAGTGTAGGATAGAAACCGAGGGGGCAGCTTCAGTATTTTTGTCGTAAATTGATTTGAAAGAGAAGGAAGTAACACAATTTCATGGCTGAGCTTTGAATATGGATAAAGATTCGGCTCCCTTAACCATATCTTTAACTATTAAGGATACAGTATTTCTACAGAATTTCGTGTTTTGGGAAAATAAGAGATCTTCAAAGGAATATATATACTGTTGAAAAGTGTCTGGAACTTACAAGGGCTCTGCATCTTTTGTGCTGTTCTGTAAATAAATAGCAAGATTTTGCTATTTTTAAAAATACCCTCTGTTTATAAAATGAAGCTGTTAATGCCTAGTTAATGCATATAAATTCCAGATAAGCTAGTAGTTTGGCCCTTTCTAGGTTACTGTAGTGTATATAATTATTCTTTAAGACTCACAGAAGTTAGAAGCAGACTTGTAGGGGAAAAATGTCAAACAGGTATAGATAAACAAACATGTATCATATGCTACTTAAACTTTAATGGAGCCAGCTGAAGGCTCTTTTCTCCCTAGATAAATCAATTAATCTGGAAATCTGGCCTGGGTGAACAGAATGCTTCAGCGACAATATTATCTATAAATATTTGTAATATTTGGACAGAGGCTCCCCCCCCCCCCCCCCCCCCCGTTTTTTTAATGCTTTTCACAAAACCCGTCATTCTCTTCTTTATAGGAAAATGCTGCCAATTTAAATTTTCATCCATAGACTCAGAACATTGAAATAATTTTCAGACAATCTTCATAAATCAGCATCAACTTTAATTATTATGATCCAACTTAATTATTATCTCACCAAGTGATAATTAATTAACATTTTTAAAGACTATTATAAATCGTTTGGGATATTTTTTTATTAAATCAGAAGACAAAAGCCTCGATTGGCTCCTAATTAAAAAAGCAGATGGAATTTTTTTTTCCTTGGTTGAAAAGAACAAATTAAGACCCAACCTAATATTTTTCCCCACCGTATTTTGTAAAAGAATTAGCATGCAATACGTCAGTGGGATATTTTAGCAAAGGAGAATCTCTTCTAGCACAGATGAAGTTGGGATTCTAGAAGTCACGTAATATGTTGCAAAAGGCCCTGGCATTTATTTCCATTTATTAAAGGTTGAAAACACAGGTAAGTTATACTTAATAGTAGCTTTAATTATAAAGAGATTTAAATGGTGAGGATGAATGAAATACAATTAGGATAACAAAAGTGAAAACAATGCAGTTTATTTTCATATTTTCTTTTTGTTCTATTTTTTGTTGTGTCTGCATGCAGGTGAGCAAATAAATACTTTGGACGAGAGGATGAGAGGAAGCAAAAACTAGGGAAAGGGAAAAATTAGGTTCCTCAGTACACCACAGTAAGAATCAGACTGAAAGCCATGCTGATGTGGGCTGTGAAATCTGACATGCTTCTCATGAACATGATGTTGTTCCTAGATCAGCAATTCGACCAAATCCACAGTCGCCATAGGGCTCAGGCTGGTAACCCAAATGAAGAGTGAGAACATGTTTCTGAGAGGTTAAACAGGTCGTTACTTGTGGCAAAATGCAGGCATTAGGCTTGGTTTCCAGGTCAGGTTAACAGAGCTGGGCATAAAGTGTAATCTGACTGTAAGTGATAAAGAGGAGGCAGCCAGGAACGATTGTCGTCTGTCTGGGTCTGTCTGGTGTTAGACACATTGGTTTTGGAATAAGGATTGAGAGAAGCCTGGTGTGCCTTCATCTCTGTGACATTGACCATCTAGTGTTAGAGCCCTGTGACTCTGATATACTACACTTGAAATTGCTCAGGAAGCTGGGGGAGAGTGGAGAGAAGCCGTTGGTGCAGGTTGGGTTGTCTTTACTAGCTCCAGTCCTCACATCCACGCATTTGGGCAAGTTTACCTCCTCTTTGTAAACCTCATCTCAGCTCACCAGGAGAGGAGATATCCTTCCCTTTCCCCATAAACGGGCTATAGGTTAGAGATAAAGAAAGGGGAGAGAGAAAAAGATGAGGGAAGAGCTCTCAGATCTTGCTTCTTACGTAGGGCAGTCACTTGAACCCCATCCACAGCACACAGGGATTGCTGTCCCTTCTCCGTGACGAGTTTTAAAGAGACTTTTTGTAAGGAAAGCAGATGAAGTAGATTGTTATCTGGGGATTTCAAGGAGCAGAATTTGGGATCTCTATAACTTTTAGGTCTGGATGTGTCCATGTAGATCTGCATGTCTTTTAAACTGTTCCCTGTGCTATTTTGAGTGGCACTTCTGAAGTAATTTGCATTTCCCTATTAGTCTGAGACACTGGAAGAATTGTCAGCTGGCCTCCAGCATTATGTGTCAGCATCCTTTATTGTATCTATTCCTCAGCCATCACACTGGCTTTGTTCTGCACAGAGAATTATTCCTGGCCTACTTCTGAGCAGTGAATATTTTCCTTATTTTTACCAACCATTTCTGCAAAACGCAATCTTTTTTATTTTATTTTTTTTTAAAGAGAGGGGCTTTAGAGACATGAGTTGGTGTGAAAAGGGGAGGCTTTTCTAGAGTTATTTCTCCCAGCCCTGGCCCCAGCAATGACATTTTCTAGATAATTGCATAAAGTAAACTTGTCAGAAGCTTTGAACTATTTTGAGGTTTGTCTTTCTGGTAATAGCTGCTAAATGCAACACTGTGCCAAAATAACAATTCTCAGTTTTTAGAGAGAATCACTATCTACCTTACGAGTAGCACTGATATTACTCCGAGTGCTTTACAGATAAGAGAAAAAGACAAAGTAAATCAAGCAACCCACTGCATATCTTTGCAAATCAGTGGTAATTTATGGAATAGTTTTTCAAACTGATAGAGAAATTTTCTTTCTGCCAAGCAACATTACTTGGGGAAAAAAAAAAGTTTTGAGTGAGCTGGTAATAAAACTTATTTGCAGTTTTCATGTGAAAAGACAATGTTTTGAATGTGACTCTTTATACTAAATTTGAAGCAAACAGCAAAAAATGAAAGTCCTTGTGTTTTTCCTTTCCAAGCACTCTGTCCAAATGCAGGCTCTGTTTATGTCCTACTCAGGACCTCAGATCAATTCCTTATTCCTCTTTAGAATGCATAACCTTGCTTCCAAAACAAAAACTTATTTCCATGCATCATCACACAACATGCATTCACTTCCTCCCTTGCCTAACAGTATGAGAAGATCTTGTAACATGCCAGTGGAAGGATCTACCAAAACAAAATTAGTTCATGTATTACACAAAAATTTTACCACAGTGAAAACTCTTGACTTTTTTCTTGTTAAGGCAGAAGCTCCATGTAGAGAAGAGATAGATTAGACATCAGACAAATAGAGGCCTGTAAGACTTTCAGACTGCATGAGGAGAATGATCGGGTAAACTGAGCAGCCCAATGTACCTGGAAGCCTACACTCCTTTAATTACAATGGCTGTTGTTAGCACGGTGAAGACCCAGAGAAATTAGGAACTTTTAACTGAAGCAGACTGTCTTGACAAAGAATGCTTTTGCAGACATTCAGGTAATCATTCTCAATATTAATAGTAAAAATACCTTGCCAAGATCAAAAGACATTAGGCAAGTCTCCAGCATGCTGCAGCTGTATTAACAATACTGACTGAGCAATCACAAAGTTTATATAGTAGGGAAGAATTAATATATTAAAGGGCTGTCAGTAGTAAAGGAGCCTGTAACCTCTAGATAAATACTTCAACTAAGCTAACACAGACATGCTGACAGACAGCTCAGTGTTAAGGCAATCACATCACATAAAAAAATATATTTTGCCTTCCAATCTAACACCAAATGCCACAGGCCCTTCCTCCACGCCCAGAGAAGGGGCAGCTAGAGCAGTCGGATGAAGTCTCAGCTTTTTCAGCCTCTCCTGATTTAAGAGGTGCTCCTACCCCTCAGTCATCTTTGTGGCCCCTCACTAGTCTCACTGCAGTTTAAGTCCATATCTCTGTGGCACTAGGGAGCCCAGAACTGGACCCAGCACTCCAGAGAGGTCTTACCAGTGCTGGCTGCAGGGAAACAGTAATTTCCCTCAGTATTATTTTGCAAATAATACTTCTTCAGGTTAATATGTGAAAGCTACATACAGATTAACCCTGAATGGCACTCCTACTGTTTTTTAAATTTTGGTAGTTAGGTAAAGGTAGTTTCAAAAAACATTGTTACCTCTTACAGAGTCCTTCATTTCGAAGTTTGTCACGACCGGTTTGAGCGACCCTGATTTGGTTCAGTAATCATGTTGTCCAATACTATAGTAGTTATTAGGGCTACTTGAAGTCTCAGCAAAGCTGCCACCTAAAAAAACCCAAAAATTCTACATTCTGGAGTGATAAAAGGGTAGGGAGAAGTGCCTCTCCTGCCTGAAATAACTGTTAAATATTTGCTAACCAGCAAAAAAGACAGGCCATGCATTTTAAAGAATCAACTTTAAAATCTCTTTGTTTGCCTAGAAAATAACAGCTTAAAGCATCAAAATATTCCTTCCAGCTTATGGAAGCCTTTGGATAAGAGATCCTCTTGTAGCCACATTTTGCTCCTCTTCACCCATCCCTGAGGCTGAGAATTATCATTATTAGTTGTAGTATTCCAACACGTAGGAATCCCGGCTATGCACAGGACTCTGTTCTACTTTATGCAGACTAAACAGCTTTGTACTGTTTTCAGCTGAAGAAAAAGAGGGAGGAGGTAAATGCAGAAAGACAAAGAAATATGGGGACCCACAGGCAAAAGCATGGGAATGTGGCCCAGCTGTAACTCACTGAGTGCCTGGAAAGCAGTGAAAGGTTGTGTCTGAACCGATGTTTTTCATGAAACAGTGAAATGACAATTCTTTGTTTTGTGAGTCAGACTGCAGATAGTGAGATGGAAAATTAAGCTAGACCATCAATACAGAAAATCTGCATCCTACCCCTTTGGTGGCACTCAGGATGTACATATTATTGGATGTAATTTCCTAACCTACGAAAGGCAGTTATCACCTTTCATATGGAGTGAAGGGAAATTGGATGCTGAAAGCTCACCCATGAAGAATATGGGCAAGAACTAAGCATATAATAAGGCATTCTGGGTACATATTTATTGATTGTTCAGGTTTACAGACTCAACACACTCTAGGGAAGGCATATTTCCGTGATATTGTGTTGCACTATCTACTATTGCAGCAAAATTCAAGAAAGAGATTAATAAACCCAAGAATTTACAGTAGTCAAACCAGACACGGGTTTGTAAGACAGAAGGAAAGAAATTAAAACCATGCTTAACTGGCTTGCTCCAAAAAGAGCCTTAGTAGAGGATGCAATATTTCCCTAGAGCTGGCTGATACTCTGCCCATGGAGCAGAACAGCTACTTGTGTCAGATGGGCTGTGAAATGACTGGTCAGTCTGACCTTAACGGGATTTGAGGGTTGTGATGGTCTTTCTCAACTGCTGGATCCTTAAAGGAAAGCTTGATGCTGTGTCCCGAGCTTAAAAATAAACAGAACTCTGTAAGCAGCTGAGGTTTCCAACCAAAGATTTTAGTTGGAAAACCAAGTATTACTGTAACAAAGACAAATCACAGCAGTAGTGTCTGGAGGAACCAACACAACGCACGTCACCGCTCTCCAGACTTGGCTTCCTCCAGAAACACACAGCCCAAGACAAAATTCAACACAGTCCTACGGGGTGCCCACAGTTGATTCATTACTTAGAAAATGTGCCCCAGAGAGGCTACGTGAACAGGGTAGTACTGCAACTGCTCTTAAGGACTTACAACTCTGTAAGAGTTGGCAGAGTTCAGTGAGAAAACTGACTGCCCAGTGCAGCTCTGTGGGGGTGCAGACAAGGAGAGATGAGCAGTCAGCTGTGCAAGGAACTTCGTGCTTAGAATGTTTTCATTCTACCTCTTTCTAGCTTAATCAATGATCACTGTATCTAGGAATTCCTGCAGCCTTTCCCCAGAGACCTAGTCAGTTATACCAGCTATTTGTTGAACCTGCAAAACTGTATCTGGTACATGATGTGGTGGGCTGAGGCCCATGAAAGCCTTTTGCTTTCGAAGTGAGGTGAGGCACACCACACTCGCTACTCCAGAGCCATGCTAGGCTGGCTATGAAAATCTGTTCTGACGGCTGGTGAGCTGTTCTGGGAGAGAAACATCCTATTTTTCCATTTCCAGCACAAAGAGCATTGATTTGTCAGGAATGCTGACACATCTGGCGTGGCGAGGCCGAGGTGTGAGTGGTGGCAGGGCAGTGTGGGTGCCTGGGTGCTGGTGCCTGCCAAGTACAACATTCCTTTGGAAATGCATGTGTGTGTGTGCAGCGTCCCTTCCTGTGGTCTGCTGTTGGAGAATAGTCCTGGGATGTTTTTCATGAGGAAATGGCATCCAGCTCCTGCTGGTTTGCAGAGCCACACAGCAGTAACCCAGACAAACTGCACTTGCCCTTGCTTGCAGCTGGCGTGGTTCAGGGGAAGAGAGAGGACTTCTGGACCGTTTGACCTCTGTATGGATCATCTGATCTGTAAGAAGTCACTCTCTTGCATTGCAAGCTACACCCTCAAAAGTCAGCCCAGACTTCTGGGGCACGACAGAGATCTCCTCTCCATTTATCAGAGCCTGTATAGTTTCTGGACTTGGCAGCAAGGAGGTGGCAGGAAACAGTTCAAACAAGGACTGCAGCCCAGCCTCTTAGATCTCTGAGAGGAGCCTTTAAATGAAAAGATGAGAATGGTACTCTGCCTCTGACTATCTTAGCTGGAGAGGAAGAGGGAGAGGAGAGATTATACTACTTATCAAAGTACCAATCATTAAACTAAATTAATGATCACTTCCCTGCAAATCTCTTGTCATACCTATCAAATAGATAAGACATGATCAACAGACAGGGAAGCTGATAACTGTGACATTTATACATTAGGTAATATTGTTTGCTAATTGAGTTGCCAGGAGATTCCTTCCAAATGCCAGATCCCCACATGCAAATATTGATTTGGGCCTCAGTCTTAAGATAAAAGCTTTATGTGCTTAATATATTTCTTACTAAAATGGTAGGGGCTGCTCAATCTCAGTAGAGCACCGCTTTGTAGCACGGCCTATGTGCTGAGCTGAAGGTGGGGTATGTAGGAATGGGGATACAGAGAATGAGGAATATTGGGGTAGATTTAGAAGCCTGAAGTGTGCCAAAGTTCTTGTGCAGTTTAGAGTCTAGCCCACATGTAGAGACAGCACCCAAATTACTCTTTGTTAGCTGTCTGATGGAACCTGTTGATTCACTGGTACAGGTGTCTTACTTAAACCACAGCAACCCTCCAGTTTCCCTGGTGTTGAGATCAACGCAGCCTTCTTTACAGCACATTATTCCTCAAGCTCACTGTCTTTTTACCCTCCTCCTCTGAGCTCTCCTCCATTGTGGTGGTGTGCTGGTCTGTCACAAATGCCTGGGGTTCCAGAACAAAGAAACAATTGGTTTCTTTACCCCAGACAGTCCAGATGAGGTCTACTATGTCTTCAACGTGGCAGATCAGAGGAGCTTGATAACAGTGCAAAACAGGGGTCTGTACAACCTGTCTCAGTCACAATGGACAGATTGTGATTCCAGCTTTCCTTTGAAAATGACAGAGAGCATTTTGAGTAGAGAATGAAGCACCAGCTGACAGTGCGTGGAAAGCACAAGGCATATGAAAACCTGCCCAATACTCATACAAAATTCAAAACTGCTGGTTTGAAAAATATGAACACATTTCCAGTGGTTTATTTACATATATTCATACAATACAACGTCTAACAATAAAGTTTTTGCCTAATATTGGTCTAAAACTCAAAGTCTGAAGTTCTATTAGCATTTCACAGATGAATGTTTTAAAGCCAAGATTAAATTAATAACTGCATATTCTGATTACACACCCTGAAGTTATTGTTACAGACACCTAACCCTAACCCTACAGGACCTCTATCTTATTGTGCTAGACCTGAAACATCTATGAAAAAACATCACATTGATTTAGGGGATGGAAACCCAGAACATAAAAAAGGCAGCTAAAAACTTACCAATGGAAACCAAAAGCTGAGTGTAAAAATTGTGGAGACAGACAGCAAGAGTGCTCAGTACTTTGGAGGCTTAGTCATTTGCCTCTGTGTTGCAGAATTAAATCTGTCTTGATTCCATCTTCTTGTGAATCTGGCCTTTGTCTACATATATCCTAAATGAACAAAACATTAAGTGCTCCAGCTTGAGCACTGTCACTAGATGCAGGCAGGGGATGGGGACGAGAGAGTGACAGGTATTGAAATTTGGTGTCCTGAAGCTAGAGAGGCACTAGTAAGTGAAGAAAATAAAATCATAATTAAAACACTTCAAGACTATTCTGGAAGTCTTCTATAGGCTAGTTACAGCAGAAAAGGCTTGAGTTTGACTGCTTTGTGACCTGTTTGCATAAACAAGAACTGTAGGAGGCATAATGCATTTTTTAAGCCCCAGTATCATGTTCAGCTCACCTGTTCAGTCCTCCTAGGAAGAGAAATGAGGTGTGCAGGACTATGCCACACTTAAAGAGACTCCCTGCTACAGCGATTCATTCCTCTGGATCTTTGCAAGAGGAAGCAAGGCTGCTACAGCCTAGGTAAGAGCTGTGAGCACCTCTGCTAGGGGAAGGATAGCAACTGATAGAATACTTGAATGAGGGTTGCTTTTCAGCATAAGAGGGGAAAAGGTCATTCCTACACTTCTTAGTATCCTCCTTTACTGAAGTGATTAAGATCATCTAGGGAGAAAAAAACAATAATCTAAATCGTGTTCGCCTTCTCAAAAAACCCTCTGGAAGAAAAAACAAACTCCCAGCATGCAAAAAGACAGGATTAATATTAACCATGAAAACATCCAGGTATAGTATTAGCAACAGTATTTGAGACTTCAGTAGGACAACTTTCACTTTTAAGCTTTTGTCCTGGTTTCACTGTGACAGAAGCCTAGGTCAGCCATGGTCTGCAGGCCATTAGCAGTTTTAAGTGAGCCAGAGCAGCCGACCCGAGCTGGCTGCAGGTGTATCCCATCCCATAAACATCATGCTCAGTATAAAGGGGGAAGCTTGCCAAAAATAAGGGTTTTCTGCCTGTGCTTCTGCTTTGGCCCGTCCTGATTTTGCTTCTCTTCCTGCTTTCCATCCCTGAAGGGGCTCACTCATCATTCTGCTACTGAGGACTGCTTTCCTGTTTACTGTGGCCACCAGATATTCAACAAACAGAGTATAGGTTTGTATACCCTATATTTGCATTGGTATTAGTTTTGCTGTTTCATTAAATCTGTTTTCATATCAACCTGTGAATCTCCTCTCCTTTCCCTAGTCCACCTTCTCTACTGGGGAGGGGTTGCTGGGAGACAGAGCAACTGCCATAGTTTAGCCCTGGGTGCAGGTTAAATGTAGGCAGCTTTTAATATGACCATAGAGAAGACGGCACTCCTTTGGTTTTATGATGGAACTACTTTCCATCATTATAAAATAAACTGAGGGAAGCTTCTCCTTCCGCATTTAGTAGCACAGTACAGACAAACTGCTTATTATATGTTCTAATATGGCACAGTTTAAAAGAGCATGTAGAAATTATGGTTGCATTTCCTACGTAACAGGACAGAAGAAAATCTAATTATAAGCCATTTACTTCTGAGGAAAAAAAAAAAACCACACTTTTTTTTTTTTTTTTTCCCCTGTATTAGTTTAGTAGTTATTCCAGCTCAGGATGTTCTTATATTGTGACATTTGGAACAACTTTAGACCAGAATTGCTCCTTACATAATACGAAAACAGGATCTGGTCTAGTTCTAGTATAGTTTCAGAACCATAAAACAACAGATAATATTGAAGAGCTTGATCTGAATTACAAAAGAAAGGCAATTTTCTTATTCATTAAGGTAACAGAAATTTAAATCTATAGTTATGTTAATGGACACTTCATAAGAACACCCTGTTACTAACTCAAAATGAGCAAAATTAATAAAGCTCATAATCTAATATAAAGGTAATAAATGGATACTCTATTCTGCTTTCTGGATAATATGTGCTTGCTTAAAATTGCTTATGTAAAAATTGGAAGAGACTCTCAAACTTCTGATTTAATAAATGGAAGGTTGAAATACAGAACCAGCATGTTAGAAAACCTTGATGCATAGATGTTGTGGAAAATTCCCCAAAGCCAGTAATTTCAAAATATTCGAACTTCTGAAGAAAAGTTTATAGAACTTCACAGATGAATAAAAAAGCAGGGTTAATGAACACCAGTATGAAAATAATGATAAATTAAAGTACTTCAAACAAATGTCAGTCATTCAAGAAAACGAAATACACATATGCATAGGAAATGGGGTTATACAAATTCAAGGGGGGACGGAAATCTTTCAATTTTTTTTTCGAAATATTTGGATTACGTCGTTGGGACT
>NW_008603836.1:0-24198 GCF_000691845.1 Merops nubicus | reverse complement strand
ATCATCTTCAAGGTCTTTTCCAACCAAAACTAATCTAGGATTCTGTGTTTTCAAGGTTAAAAAAAAATAAAAATTCTGAATGTTAAACTGTAATAATTATCTGGTGTTCAAGAAAGACTTTTATTCTCCCTGTTGGATTTCTAGGCTGTAATCTCACTAGGACAGGTATTGCCTTGACCTTTGCATCTCCTGAAGTGAAGTTTGTAGGTGGCAGGCAAAGACAGACTTCTGAGGAAACCAGCGTCAGGTTGTGCATGCAAATAGCTCTTCCCATCTCTCTGCTCTTCAGAAACCATTCTCTGATCTGGTGGCAGCCAGACTCTTGAGCCTCACTGCAGAGAACTGGGTGCAGAGTATGGGGAGATGAGATCATTTTATACCGTGGGCTGGATCTCTTCCAAAGCCAGAGTCAATAGCTCAGTTTCTGACCCTGTGCATTCTGTTTTTCTTCTGACTGTGGCTTGTTTGCTCCCTGCTTTCACAAGGGAGCTGAAGTGAAGTGGCCTGCCGAAGGAATCGAGTCCCCGGATCTCCCACAGCAGCTCTGATGTGTCTCTTTCTCTGCTGTCTCTTTCTCTGCTGCAGCCCTTTCTCTGTTGATCCCTCTACTGGGACTCTTGGAATTGGTGACACCATGCAAGTAACAGTGGACTTCCACCCATTGAAGACTGGGGATCATTCCAGGTCCCTGGTAGTTCACTATGACACAGGTAAGTGCTCTCCAAGTCCTAAACAGAGCCCTTTCAAAGCAGAGGAACATTAAATTTGCTTTGCAAACTACTTCTAAAACCTTTTATTTGAAAACCTGTGTGTTTCAGAACTTACAAGCGTGCAGATGTGGGGCAGAGGCTGAGTCTGTCCTTGTATCTGTGTCCTGGGGGACCCTGGTGTCAGCACAGTGTTCTCCACCCAACACCCCCCAGTGACAGTCATCTACTCTCATTCCCCGTTCCCTCTCCAGATGCACTTCCCCTCTCCCAGCTTTCCCTCAAAGAAAAGAGAAAAAGACCTGGTGTTTAGGGAGTGTTGAAGTGGATCCCCTCAAACAGAAATGAGGTTTTTTTCAAATCCCCTTTTGCTGGGAGCTGCTGCGTGGAGGAAGGAGGAACCTTGATTCTCTACTATGCTGTGAGTGAAGTTGTATTCCTAGACAGTGCTGTGTTTGAGGTGTGTGATGGGGGATGTACAACTGTCAGACCCTCCCCAGTGCCCACAGGCTTCTACACACCCCTCTCCCATATGCTGATTCTCTTGTGTTTTGCCCCAGACCCTTTTTCTGTGTTGCTCTCTGCCATCTACATCCCTCAGTTTAAATCAGGACTAAAGCAGACAGGTCTTGAGGGCTCTTGAGCTTTGGCAGGGAGCTCTCACTGCCTCCTGAGGTAGGCATAACATTTGTATGAGGTATGAGATGCCAGGATCAGACCACAGAAATATAATTTGTTTGTAAGTGACTTTAAAAAGTGGGAAAAACTAGGAAAAAGCGTGTTGGCCTTTGTTCAGCATAGGGATCTTGTGATGCAGAATGAGACAATTCCTTGTGGATGTCTTGGTTCATTTTCTCTGCCTGTAAGAGGAGTTTGATCTGTCCCTACTCCTGAACTTCAGTCCTGGGAAGCGTGTTGTCCTAATCTAGGTGACACTGTGGTGCTTTAGCTCAGCAACGAGCATTTGAGTTGTCTTGAGTTTGTAGAAGTTAAAAAAAAATGCTCCTTTATCTTCCAAATGTTCTTTGTAGCCTTATTGCAGCTTGGTTGATACCTGTCAGCTGATGATGTATTTGCAGAGAGTGGTTCATGCTCACTTGGAGAAGCTCTTGGGTTTGGATAACATTTTCAAGAGAGAATCACTGAAATTTCAGTTATAGAGAACCACAAAATGTGCCTTATCTTCATATGCATAAAGAACCTATAGGATGAAGTTCAGAGGGATGGATCTTTGGGTTAAATCAGGGCTGACTACTCTAGAGGTTAGGACTGTGGAGTTTATACCATATGAACGAAAAGACCAAGTGAAGAATCAGGGCCAGGATCTTGCTCTGAAAACATGAGTCCTGTTCTTTCTGAAAGCTCTGGTTCCTCCAGGGTTAATCTTCATAAAAGTGATTTGCACAGATAGACCCCAGGGATCAAACTATCTGCTGGCTCTGTGAGCTGGGTGACCTCGTGGCTACCTGGGAGATGAGCCCAGGATTCCTTCCTGCTGTCGGTACAACGCTGCAGTTATTCTTCAATAAACTGCAGCTTGAGGAGAGCAAGGGAATAATTAAGGGATTATCTCGCTGGCTTTGAAGCGTACAAATAACAAAAGAGGCTGCTGAGATTAATTGCCAAAGTGAAACCAAAACATTTAATCAATCGGTCTTAAAAGCTGCTTATTGCAGGTGCAGGGCAGAGCACCACACAGGGTTACCCACCTCGTGGGGCAAGTCCTGGCTAATCTGTCCTCTGCTCAGTCAGGCTCCCTGGGACTGGCTTATAAAAAGCAGCCATGTTGCTCTTGCAGAGCCACCAACAGACTGTTCATTATGGAACGGAAGCACCAAGAGCAAAATAGCAGCTTGGGGTGTTAGAAGGCATTCTCCTTGCTCTGCTGTGTCTGTGCTGACTTCCAAGTGGCAGCAGGTCCCCATGAATCACAGCATTATTAGTGTGATTTACGCAGGAGCAGGCGTCCGTTGCGTTGCTTTGGTTTTGCTGAAGTTGGGTCAAATGTGTCCCTGGAGTTGCTTAAGCAAACGTGGAGCTCTTCAGTGTCAATAACTCACAATTTTCCCTTTGCCTGTTATGTGGTTGATTTAAATTGTGCGTCCTTTAGACTCTTGTAGGTGGGAAGACAGGTTCTGTCTCCTGGACAGACTATGTGGGGGTAGTCCTATTGTTACAAACCTCACATGAAAATTTGACCTTCAGCACTTTACATGTCCAAACTCCTCCATTTCCCCCATGTATGTGTGTCTGGGTGTGGAAAATCCCAGATCATACTGAAATGAAGGTGACTTGGGATATTGTGAGCTACAGCACATCCCTGTCCATCATCTTAACATCAGATGGTGGTATCAGAAAGGGTTCCTGGAGCCTGCACACCAAGCACATCCTGGTTTGGAAAGGATTCTGTGCTTAGGACCACTGAAAGTCTGGTTGGTGGTTTGGCACTTCCCAGGTGATTTTTGGCTCAGGCCATGTAGATATGGGAAAATAAGTTCATGGAGTGAAGGCTAGTCTCAACCAGGTCAGTGTTCATGAAGCTTAGGTGTTCCTTTAGCTCTCAAGTGAGATGTCCAGGCTGGTTGCCCCGAGTGCTGCTGTTTGTACATCAAGCACCAAGCCCAGTTTGCTGCAGTCACCATGTTTATTTCAACCTGGGAGTATAGCCCAAGCTTGGGATGGGAGGGTGAGCTCTCTTGAGGGACACGTGGCTAGGGAGATGTGCGACAGCTCCCCAGAGCTGTGCTGGGAATGCAAAACAAACTCACCAGTCCCATAGCTCCAACAAACAATAACATCTACAGCAGATGCTCCATGCAAGTCAAGGAGGCTACCAGAGACAGGAGGTGCCGGTGAGATACTGGAAATTGGGGAATTTCTGCTCAGAGCTCCTGAAATCCTGACCCAAGTGAGACTCCTGTCTCCAGTAAGTACATCCTATGATATGATGGGTGTTCACCAAGGTGTAGGACCAGATTCTGTCCTTGTTTGTGACTCCCCTCAGTGCCCACTGGACCCTGTGGCAAGGTGCTAGAAGATGCTCCTAGCCCGGGAGATCTGTTGTGTGGCGCTGAAATTCCTCTGCAATTTTTCCCCATCAGTCACCACATCCCTTGGGATTTCTTTGTCAGCACAGGAAGCTTCAGTAATTAGCAGAGCCCCACTGAGCTTGTGCATGGCTGACAGACACTATATATATAGAGAGAGATGCTTTTATTGCTGTCAGTAATACGAGTAATTATGCAGATCATTTTCCTTTGGTGGCTCTGTGAGACTAATGCAGAACCAGAAGCCTCAAGGCAGGATCTTGCCCTCTTTGAAAGGAGAGATCAGAGCCAGTGCTTGTATGAGAAATGGAGGAAGCAGCCTATCTGAGAGGAGCCAGCCCTGGAGCAGCAGTGTGTGCTCCACTGCTGTCCTGCCTCCCCTTGGTGCAGACCCCAGGAAGCAGCTTCCCCAGAAGAGGGGTGGTTCAGGAGTCCTTCTCAGTGATTATGAGACCAGCCTCGTGTTAGAAGCCTGCTGAGGAACCATCTGGGGGTTTGGCAGATGAATAGCTGGCTTTCCCTTTTCTCCCTCCACAACTTACAGAAGGGCTGACAGTTCCTGAGCAGGAGATCTCCTCAGGCTTGATTGCTCTGGATCACAGACCTGAGTTCAGAGCATTGTTTGTGGCTCTGCACACCCAGGGCAAGGAAGGGGGAGCTCAGCCTCAGTTCCTTGATGAATGAGTTCAAGGGCAGGTAGAAGATGTGGGCAGTGCCTGCCTCTAGCTCTGTAGGTGTCAATCAAGTGGAGTTTTCCTGCGCTGGGTTAGTTACTGTCCCCATGTCTCCCCTTCTGAGCCCTGGGGACCAAAACTTGCTCAAGTTATTCCTGTATGGGAGAAAAGAGCAGCTAAAAGTGTCTCTCCAGTGTTGGAAATTATGTGGAGCTGAGCTCGCTCTGCCCTAGCTCAGCAAAGGGTCTGGTTGCCTTGTTCCTGTGCATCCAGGCTGTCCTGGCTGCCCTGAAGATACGGGGTCCCCAGCATCACTTCCTCCCCATTGCTGCTTCCTAGATGTGGGGCAACTGGGCTGCAGCATGTAGAAGCAAGCTCAGGGCACTCCCTGGCAGTGTCTGTCTGGTCTCTCTGGTGGTCGTCTCTAGTCCTGAAGGCTGTCTGTGCTGAGGGAATTGCTCCACAGGGTTTTGGTACAGACCACTGGAGAGCTTCTATGGTGGATGCATTGGGTTGATCAGTATTTATCTGCCTGTATGGGCTTTCTATACTGCCTGGCTTGCGGCAGCACTAGTGTGGCCAGCACGACCAGGGCAGGGATTGTCCCCCTGGACTGGGCACTGGGGAGGCTGCACCTCAAATCCTGGGGTTGGTTTTGGGCCCCTCACTCCCAGAAGGACCTTGAGAGCCTGGAGTGTGTCCAGAGAAGGGCAACGAAGCTGGGGAAGGGTCTAGAGCCCAAGTCTGGAGAGGAACCTGGAGTTGTTGAGCCTGCAGCAAAGGAGGCTCAGGGGAGACCTTCTGGCTGGTTGGAGCCAAGTGGGAGTTGGGCTCCTCTCCCAAGGAACAAGAAACAGGACAAGAGGAATCATCCTTAAGTTGTGCCAGGGGAGGTTTAGGTTGGACATGAGGGAGAATGTCTTCTGCAAAAGGGTTGTCCAGGGCAGTGGTGGAGTCCCCATCCCTGGAGGGGTTTCCAAGCTGTGGAGATGTGGTGCTGAGGGACATGGGTCAGTGGGGACCTGGCAGTGCTGGGAGAACGGTTGAACTCAATGATCTTAAAGGTCCATTTCAACCAAAATGATTCTATGGTTCTGTGACTGCCTCTACAGCTGCTGGCCCTCTCAGTGTCTGGAGCAAGCATGATTAGCAGGTCTGTGATCCTCCTCTTCCTCTAAGCCAGCACAAACACTTGTAAATAGGGTTTCCTTTGGCTTGATCCAAAAGAACTGAATGGGAATCACTGTATGTCGTATGGCAGCAGCGCTCAGGGGTATCAGAGGTGGGTGTAGCTCTTCTGCCCTACACAGGGACCTCCTGTCCCACTGCCCTGCAGTGCCTCTGACCTTCTTGGACTAACCATAGACAGCTTTTCTGTGCAGCAGACTCTGGAACCAGGAGTGGGAACTGTTGGCTTGAGGGAACACTGACATTCATCTCACTGGGGAAAATGAGGTGTGAGATCACAGGAGAAATTAAGATGTAGTTAAAAGTGACTAATTAGGGAGCTGAGGTCGAGCTCTTCAGTGACCTGTGGAGTGATGGTGAACCTGATGTGATGATTTAGAGCCATGTTGGGCTGCTGAAGGAGTGGGCAGGGGCAGCAAAGCCTGGGTGGCTGTGACCAGCTGTAGCGAGGGTCGTGTCATGTCAGATGGGCCACGGGGAACTGTCACTGCTCCTGTGTGGATCAGCGTGGGGTTGCCAGCTGGGACTGTGAACCTGTCGGGATGCAAATCCCATTTTTCAGGTAAAAATTGATGCTGGGTTTAGCTGAATTTGCTCTAATTTGGTAAATGAGAGAAGACATCCACCTTTGCATAACTCTGTTCTTTCTTTGAAGAACTCCCTTTCTACCAAGGGTCTTGTCATCTGTCTTGCAAGGCTGGCACTGCAATCAATGGCTTCCAGGAACATGTTTGAAAATGAAATGAAAATCCTATTGATTTAGTCTCTAGATCAAGCCTTTCCCTTTCTCTTTCTTCTTTGTAAATCCACCGATGGAGGTGAATAGGCAGCAGGGTTTAACTGAGGTTTAGCCTTTGTTGTGTTGCATTTTACATTCCTGAGATCACTCAAGTTGCTGAGAGCTCCCAACTTCTCCTGACTTCAGCCAGAACAGAGGAGGCTCAATACATGCCCCAGCAAACTCACTACCTCGTTGGGTGTTCATGAGTCACCTCTGTGCTGTGCCCCTGGGATATCGGGGTGGGAACATCAAAACCATTTCCTGGTCTTGATCTTAGCCTTGTGCAAGTGTTTACAGGGGCTCTGATGTTGTGTGGAATTACTGTCAAGCTAAATTCATGGCAAGGGCCCCTCAGCTTCTGCTGGCCACTGCTATTTGCGTCTGTAGTTCATCCTCAGGCAACTCTCTGCTCCTTCAACACCATGCGAACTTTGAGTAGCTTCTTACAAGTGCTAAGAGGTGGGGAGATCTTCTACTTCCTAAGCAGCAGCATCTTTGGACTCCAAAGCTTTACTGTAGTGGGCTAACTGGTGGCATTTTATTTGTGTTTAATGCTGGAAGATGGTTAGAAATGTATTTTATTCTGTGAGTTTTTAAAGCAGATTTTGTTTCCTGGCCTACCCTAAGGTGTAAGCCAGACTCTGATGCTGTAATTAGTACAAGAGGCCTCTCTGGCTTTTCCTTGGACATTGAAAATCTCTGCAAAGGGATTTTCCATCCTGCTTGTTTCAGGTGCCGAGTGCAGGTTGTGCTGTTCTTCCTTTCCTTGGGAGAATTCCCAGCAGTGGGGCTGGTTTCTGCTTCCAAGTGAGTGGAGGGAGGTGTGTTGGAGGCCAGAAAAAAAGGTGTAAATAGAAGTTCTTGCAATTCTATGTGGACTTTGCATCTCGATAGTGGCAGCACTGCAACAGCCTGAGGGTTGGTAACTAATACTTTACACAACTGGTTGTGGGCTTTTATAGTTCCTATCAGTTTGATGGGTGAGTAATTGGTCTCCAAAGTGTTCATTTATGTCAAACCAGCTAATAAGTAACAACTGCTTCCTGTCTTTGTTCCCCTTTTCCAGAACTGCTTCCAATAATGACTTTGTTATCCTGGTTTCGATAAGGTGGTTGGAGTCCTTGCAAACAGAGCTTGGCCTTTGCCCCCTCTCCAGGGCCTTGTGCTTCAAGACAGATGGTCTGTCACTTTGAGGGTAGATGAAGGGGAATTAAGTTTGTGCTTCATTTACTTGAGGTTTTGGATTTTTTTTGCACAGCTTTATAGCCTCACAGCTACATAACACCTCTGCTGAAGCAACGCATGGAGCTGACGACATAAGCACAGATTTGGGGATGTGCCTCCTAGTAGGGTTCTTTGGAAGTTAAGAACCTCCTCTTGGCTGCTTAGTTCATCCCCAGCTATGCACAGAAACAGGACTTCACACGCTGCCGCAGATCCCATTTTTAGCCCACAAAAGAATTCTGGAAGAATGTGGGTTTCATCTCTTTGCAGGCCAGCCTTGACTTGCAGCTTGTCTGCTCTGTCATCACTGGAAATTGCCAACGTGTTCCTAAGTGTCTTTAACTCTGGATAGGTTTCAGGGTAGATCTGACCATTTGTTAGCCTCTTTTCCTTGGGGATCAATCAGCGTCTGCCGAGAAGCAGAAGAGCAGCTTGAAGGGTGATTGATGTATTAAGGGGTATATTGGGCATGTCTGTGCCAGGCAATCAGGGAAGGCTCCTGCACTGGTTTCCCCGTGGGCCAAAAGCAACTTTTCAGTTGGTCAGGCACCCCAGCATGTCATTACTGGAGTAGAAATAATGATCCAAAAGAGCCTGGGGCATCCTGGATAGGCAGCAGTGCTCTCTTTCATCATCCAAGGGCTTCGTTGTCCTTGTCAAAGCCTTCTGTGAGGCTCCTTCACACTGAGCAGAACAAACCCACCAAGCTGGCACTTCCCATGCTGGAGTATTTCATCCTGCGGCAAGGCAAATGGATCTTCAGATGGTGAGGGAGGAGGTTATGGGGGATGCTTTGGGTGCTTCACTACAAGAGGATGCACAATAAGGAGCCTGACTGAAAATGGGATGAATTTTAATGTGCAAGAGCTGTCTGAAGAGCATGCAAGCTGTCCCGTAGACCACTGCTGGCTGGTCGTGGCTTTGCATTGCCCTTTTCATCCCCATCTGTTGTCCTGTGGTTCCTCACAGTGCCTTGGGGGTGAAGATGCTCTTGCAATGGGCTCTGCTGAGGCTTGGGCCGTGCTTGTAGTTGCTAGTCTCTTCTCCCAAGGAACAAGCAATAGGTCAAGAAGAATCAGCCCCAAGTTGCACCAGGGGAGGTTTAGGTTGGAAATGAGGGAAAATATCTTCCTGGAAAGGATTGTCCAAGGCTGTGCCAGGCTGCCCAGGGCAGTGGTGGAGTCCCCTCCCCTGGGGGAGTTTCCAAGCCGTGGAGATGTGGTGCTGAGGGACATGAGTCAGTGGGGACCTGGCAGTGCTGGGGGAACAGTTGGACTTGAGGATCTGAAAGGTCTCTTCCAACCCAAACGATTCCATGGTTCAGGCTTCTGACCATTAACAGCAATAACTGTGGCAGCAATCAGGGTGCTCTGAGCTTTGTTTTAGTCAGTGTTTCTGAGGAATCCTTCCCAGTGTTAGCAGCAGCGGTTACTTAGTCGTGAGGTTTATAAAGAAGCTGCTCTCAGGGCTGGAGTAAATAATGTGATGGTTTAAAAGTTTTTAGGAGCAGGAGCAAAAGAATTAATTAACAGCCATCAACCCGAGACCCTTTGGAGCAAAGAGCTCTGCTTTTGCTGCTCGCTTTTGTTTTCCATGGAAAAGCAGCAGGGTCTGTCTCTCTTCAGCTGCTTTCACAGCAGAAATGGGAGCAAGGCACAGACTGCTGACAGACAGGGTAAATGAAATGAAACTTGCTTTCTGTGCTGCCCAAATATTCCAAATCTGACTGTCGTGCACTCCTGTGCACTTAAAATCTCCATTTGACAAAGAGGGAGTGACAGAGATAGAGGAGGAATGTCTCAGTCAAGGTCAAATGCAGCAGGGTGCTGGTTTGGTTTTATTCAGTCTCATCAGTCTGGCTACCAGCTTCCTAATATTTAGAGCCATAATCAATGAAGGACAGAATTAGTTCTGGACTACTAGGACAGCGTTCTTCAAAAAGCCCAAAATTTGTTCTGAAATCTTGTCCAATGGCTTGTCACCCATTCATTGAGCTGTACTTCTAGGTTAAATAAAATCTGTCCTCCTATTGAAGAACAATATTTTTTCTGCTCTGCAAACTATTCCCTCTTGCACTGGGATGATCATGGAGCATTAGGAGAATTCAGAAAGATGTTTTAGCTCTGCTGTAAATTCCCCTTTTTCCTGCACAGCCCCACAGAGGCTGGCCCAATGATTTCTTGCTTCAAGGTGGTGAGAAGTTATCAAGATACCAGTGTCCACAGTAGTGCAGATGGGTGCTGGGATAAAGCACGGTGGTGGTCCTACTCTGTCGGAGCAAGTGTTCAGGAGTGCACAACCCAGAGCTTCTCCTCTACTGCTGCTTAATTTCCAGTCCAGGCTGCAGAGCAAGAGCTGTGTCCTGCCATCTGTAAGAGAGCTATCAAAAGCACAGAAGAGAGGATTGACAGCCTGGAATAAAAGAGTGTTATGTAAATAATATAGGGTAGATGCCCCTAGATTCAGTAAAGATGCTTTCGTGGCAGCAGAGCATCCCAAACCACACGCCATGGACATCACCCTGTCAAGGGAGATGCCTATTGCTACATCGCTGCTACAGGACAACTTATACAACAACCAGGAGTCTTAAATGAAATGTCACATCTCATTTGGCACCCAGGACGTGAAGTCTGCAGCTGTCCTTGGCCAACCCGGACAGCTCTGCTCTCTGCCTTGGTTCAGCTGCCTGGCAGAGATCTTGGGGCTTCCTCCTGACTCCTCCCTGGCACCGTGCCCGCTCTGCCGCGCTGAGAGATTCGTGGCTTTGTGGCTTCAGCACCATGCCAAATGCTTCTCCTTGTGGTAGATGCTCTGGCAGACCCTCCAGCCTTCAAAAGAGTCCCCGGGTGCCTGCAGCCGGGAGCAGAAGGGTGGCTGTGCCCCCAGCTCCTCTCCAGGAGTGCCGCAGTGGGGGATGCTTGGCAAAGCTCTGCAGATGCTTTTCTGCCTCGTGGGCTCTGGGGTGAGCAGTTTTCTGTGCTGGAGGCTTTCTTCTCATCTTTCTTTAATAGCTTCTGATGGTTTTATCTCCTGAGAATTTGGCCCATTGTTGTCTGGATCTATAGCTGTGAGACTCCAGCCTCCCATGGCAGCGTGTTCCACAGGAAGGATTATTCCCTGGAAAAGTGCTACAACTTTAGTGTCATTTCTTTCTAATAACCTTATTTCAGGCCCTCGGGTTCCTGTTTTATGACAAATCGTGACAAATTTGTCCTTATTTGCATTTCCCAGGCCATTCATGCTTTCACAAAGCTCTCCCATCTCTCTGCCACGTGATTTCTAGGTTGAGGAATCCTATTCAGTCTCCATATAAAAGCTGCTTCACGCTTTTAATCCTTCTTTCTGCCTTTGTCTCTTCAATTTCCAACCCCTCAGGTAGGTTTTGGAGATCAGAACTACACCCAGTATTTCAAGACTCGCATGGCCATGGGTTTAGACATGGAGATGATAGTTTTCAGGGTGTTTAGTTTGTGGTAGTTTTTCTTGACCATTGTAGAGCATTAGCTTGTGTTTCTGTGAACCTGAGCTATGCAGGCTCAGAGCATTCTGAACATCTCCCATTTCCTGGGTCTGGGTCCTCTCCTTGTCCATGGACAATGAGGGTTGGGTGGACAGGAAGGGCAAGGCTGCTTAGAAAGCATCACCACCTCTGTAACTCTTCTGACCTTCAGGTATTTCTCTATGCTGAGTTGCCTGGACAACCTGCTTTCTACAGTGGACACTGGAGACATTTTCTGGCAATGTAACTCATCTCTGGCCCCAAATCCTTGCCACCCTGGACTTCCTTAAGAGCAGAGAAATGGAGGGTTATACAGGCATGAAGGCTGAATTCTCCATGTGTGGAGATGAATGAGTGACTGAGTCTTGCTTCATTCCCCAGCTCCACCTCCCAGAATGAATGGGATGCTGCTGTGTTGTCAGGCTTAGAATTGAAGGGGTCCATCCAGCACACATCTAGTTCTCTCCTCCTGCCTTTTAAAGGCAGGTCCATCTGCTGGCTGCCTTGCTGTAAGCTGCAGAGGGAGGAGAAGGCTCTGCCTTTGCACGGAGGTGCTCTCCAGGACACGGCTGGCTTCCTGTGCCTGTCACTTGGGGCTGGCTCTGAAGCTTTCAGCAGCACTCAGCAGAAATGCTGTTTCTAGAGAGCATGTCTGATGTTTGCTCTTTGCATCTCATCTGGGAAAGAGCTGCCCACTACAACAGGAGAGGGCTGGGTGCTGAAGGTTGACCTCAGTTGGTTCCCAAGAGTTACTTGCTTGGGAAGGGTGAAGATTTGAAAGCCCTGGAAATGTGGGAGCCTTTGGTGAGAGCCTGTTCTGGAGGGTGAAATGCTGGCAGGTACTCCAGCAAGACTTCAGTCACTGATCAGTTCTGGGCACAGCCTGGGGCTCTCTCCTCTTCAGCTCCATCTGAGGTGGGAAGCAAAGAAGTCATTGAAAAGCTTGAGAATACTCCATGTAAACGTGCAAGCTTGGGCATGAGCAGCAGGATCCAGGCTGCAGAAGTGGTCCTGAAGGACTGTGATGGGCAGGCTGGTGATGGCCATGCCCCACCAGTCTTGTTCTGACATCTTCACAAACCCACGAGTGAAGGCACTACTGCTGCAACACAGTAACGTTCTCCTCTGCGTCCCATCCTGCCATGGTCTGTCACTTGTTCCTCTGAACCTCCCTTCACTGAGGTGGGACTCTAAGGAGTCACCTGAATGACTTGGGTGCAGAATTCCTGGTGAGCTGAGTGGTGTGCAGGACATCCTCATGCTGTACACACCCAGCTATCAGGATGGGATTAATGTGCTGACTAAAAGCTGTCACGTTTTCTTCTGGTACCTGTGACTTACTCTGTTCCTTGTACTTCCATCAGCAAGATGAGTAAAGACTCCCCTGTGCTTTGTTCCAGGTGAAGATGTTCACACAAGGCTCTATGGAGCAGCTGTAGATGTCAACATCAGGCTAGACAGGAACTCCCTGACAATTGAGAGGACTTACCTTACGCTGTCAAACCACAGGACTCTGGTCATCCACAATCGTAGCGACATCATAGCCCACTTTCAGTGGAAGGCTTTTGTTACTCAGGAAGAAGAAGACCAGCAGAAGCTGAGGTAGGTTGGGATGGTTCATACCAGTAAGATGCCTGAGGGTACAACTAATGTATTGCCTTGAGAAGCATTTGAACGGTTTAGGATGAACCATCCATGGCATCAGGGTATGTGTTCCTGGGCTTCAAGGTAATGGAGCTCAGCACTTTCCACTCAGGTTCCATCCAGACTCCAGCTGAGGATGGAGTTTTGGGGAGAAATGTTGGATTGCAATGACTGGATTTTTCCTAGAGAGCAAATTTGCATTTGTGGGAGTCACAAAGCTCTGGGATCCAGAGAGGAGCTGCACTCCAGAGGGTCCTGAAGCTGAGGGAAGTGTCAGCACTTGTTACCTGGGGCCATGTTGAGTAGCTTCACTTCACATAGCTGCTAAGGGCCAGTTCTGCCTCACGTTGTTCTCAATGACCTGGTCAAAGGGATCAAGGAACCCTCAGTCAGTTTGCAGGTGACACCAAATTGGGAGGGGGTGTTGATCTGCTGGAGGGTAGGAGTGCCTACAGGGGGACCTGGCCAGGCTGGATCCATGGGATGAGGCCACTGGAATGAGGTTCAACAAGGCCAAGGACTGGGTCCTGCCCTTGAGTCACAACAACCCCCTGCAACACTCCAGGCTTGGGGCAGAGTGGGTGGAAAGTGTTTAGTGGAAAAAGACCTGGAGGGATGGTTGAGAGCTGGTTGCAGATGAGCCCGAGTGTGCCCAGGTGGCCCAGAAGGCCACCAGCATCCTGGCTTGGATCAGCACTAGTGTGGCCAGTAGGAACAGGGCAGGGATTGTCCTCCTGGTCTGGGCACTGGGGAAGTTGCCGCTCGAATCTGGGGTTCAATTTCGGGCCCCTCACTCCCAGAAGGACCTTGAGGGGCTGGAGCATGTCCAGAGAAGGGCAACGAAGCTGCTGAGGAAGGGTCTAGAGCCCAAGTGGGGTGAGGCGGAGCTGAGGGACCTGGGGGTGCTGAACCTGGAGCAAGGGAGGCTCAGGGGAGACCTTCTGGCTCTTGACAACTCCCTGAGATGAGGTTGGAGTCAGGTGGGGGTTGGGCTCTTCTCCCAAGGAACAAGTGATAGGACAAGAAGAAACAGCCTCAAGTTGCCCCAGTGGATGTTTAGGTTGGACTTGAGGAACAATTTCTTGACCAAAAGTATTGTCCAGGGCTGTGCCAGGCTGCCCAGGGCAGTGGTGGAGTCCCCACCCCTGGAGGGGTTTCCAAGCCGTGGAGATGTGGTGCTGAGGGACATGGGTCAGTGGGGACCTGGCAGTGCTGGGGAGCGGTTGGACTCAGTGATCTTAAGAGCCTCTTCCAACCAAACCAGTTCTCTGATCCCAAGTAGCATCACTCCTGTGATACTGCAGTTCCTTTCAGTCTGGCTTTGATAAGTTGCCAGGCTCCTTGCCCACTGATGTGCAGGGCAGAGTTCTTCCTTGGCCCACCAAGTTGAGGCTGTCCTGCTGCAGGGTGTTGAGTTGCTTTATGATGTCCAGCACTTACAGTTCCCATCACTGTGATGTATTTCCACCCTTCCTTAGAGGCCAAGGAGAGTTTGGAGGTGGGAGGTTCTGCAGAGCAGGTTGAGCAGCACAGGAGCTAGAAGTGAATTTGGGCTTCATGATGGTGGAAGATGGTGCAGCTTCTTTGAAGGGTGTCTGGTCAAGCTTTGAAGTTCTTGTTTCAGGCAGCAGAGAATCACTTGGAACCCAGGGGGATGAATTGGATATTACACTTAAAAGCTTGGGTGGTTTGCAGGATCCTTGTGTGACTTCTCAGGCTTGGATGGATGTAGGTGTATAGGAGTGAGTCTGAACCCCGGGCTGATCAGGAAACTGCCTTAAACTGGAGCACTTTTTAAGGGCTTCTGAGCAAATAAAGTTCAATGTAATTAGGTCAGAAATGCCTTGAAGGCCAAAACAGTTTTCCACTGTTCTCTATTTTTAATTACACAGCGTGTGACTTCTGTGCAAGCTCAGTGTGTTAAAAGAAAAGCTCATGACCTTCTCCTGGTACTTCCCTGTACCATTCCTTGGCCTTTCTTCCCATCTGCCTGTCTCAGACAGGGCCCTGAGTGATCCTCTTTCCCCTTGGAAGCAACCAGGTTGTCCCACAGATTAAACCTGATTTTTCTTTCCAGTGACTTTTGATCTTGTGCCAGTTTGTGTCCTAGACTCTGATCAGGATGCTTCATACTTCCTGACTTGCAGTCCTAGGGATGGTCATAGCTCTGAGGCCACCATCCTGCTGTCAGAGAAGCTTTTGAGATCTCAGAGCAGAGAGGACTTCCATGAGGAACCAGTGCAGGACCCAGAAAGACCTGGATCAGTAGAAGGTCTATTCAGGGCTCTGCTCTGTCTCCCTCCTCCAGGACTGTCTCAGATGTGATGGTGGAATTATCCACTGATGGAGGTTGAGTAGCAGGTTGCTCATCTCCATGACTGGAAGCTCTCCTCGTGCACAGCCTTGTAGGTCAGCCATGGAGAGAAGCTTCTGATTGCACTCCACGGGAACTTGCCAAAGCAAATATTTTTGGCAGTAGTGACAGTGTTTGCCCGAGGCTGTGTCTCTGTGATTTCCTACATATGGAGCCTTCCACTCATCCACCCAGAGTTGTCACTCGATGGTTCTTTGTGGCCAAGGGGGCTGGAGTGTGAAGGGAGGACAGCAACATGCCAGCTAGGAAGGAACTGCTCTGCAGCAGTGCTCCCTTCTCATCTCTTCGTTGTGATCTGTCAACACTGGAATGATTTCTGCTCCAACTGCAAAGGAAGGGGGAGGTGAACTGCATCAGAGCTCTGCAGAGAAGGCCAAAAAGAGGAAAAAGATAAGGTGGTTCAAGGCTGGACGTAAGGGCTTGGGTTTGGAGATGCTGGTCCTGAACTCTTTGTTGGGAGGTGCTGAGTGAAGCCCCTTCTCTTGTCAGGGCATCTGTTTCCAGGGCACGGATTGTCCTCCTGGGCACCACTGGTGAGGCCACCTCCCAAATCCTGGGGTCAGTTTTAGGCCCCTCCCTCCAAGAAGAACCTTGAGGGGCTGGAGTGTGGCCAGAGAAGGACAATGAAGTTGTTTGGGAAGGGTCTAGAGCCCAAGTGTGGTGAGGAGCAGCTGAGGGAGCTGGGGGTGCTGAGCCTGGAGCAAAGGAGGCTCAGGGGAGACCTTCTGGCTCTGCACAGCTCCCTGACAGGAGGCTGGAGCCAGGTGGGGGTCAGGCTTCTCTCCCGAGGAACAAGCAATAGGCTGAGAGGAAACAACCTAAGGTTGCATCAGGGGAGGTTTAGGTTGGACCTGAGGATAAATGTCTTCTGCAAAAGAGTTGTCCAGGGCTGTCTCAGGTCTCAGGCTGCCCAGGGCAGTGGTGGAGTCCCCATCCCTGGAGGGGTTTCCAAGCTGTGGAGATGTGGTGCTGAGGGATGTGGGTCAGGGTTGCCCTGACAGTGCTGGGTTAATGGTTGGACTGAATGATCTGAAAGGTCTCTTCCAACTGAAGTGATTCCACGATGCGTGCACACAAACCCATGGGTTTCACCGGAGCGAGATGATGCCTGATTTCATTAACTGCTTTTGAAGTGCTCTGGGATCCTCTGGTGGAAAGCAGTGAAGGGAACAGAGAGCAGATAGTTTGCTTATCCCTGCAGGTGCAAAAGGGAAGGAAAAAAGAGTCATGCCAGTCATCTACAGCTGCAACCCAGCTGCTTCTTCTCTGCCAAGACAGTGGGTGCTCCTCACTCTTTTCTTGCTTCCCCCCGAGCACCTTTATGGTGGCAAAAGCCAGTTGAGGTGGTTGGTGGGTTCTGCATCTGTGGCAGTGGCTTTGAGCCAGGAGGCTCTCCCGGGACCCAATAGCTTTCACAAACCTCTTTTTAGTTTGTAAGCATGGAGTAAAACCACCTGCAAGGCAGCCAACAAGTGATAATCTGATCTTCTGGGACCTGGTGGCTCGGGGTCAATCCCTTGTTGAGCTGTTGTCCCTGCACTCGGGTGACAACCTCTGCAGATATGCTGCTTATTGGATTGCCTGCTTGCTTTGTCTCTCCCCATGGCCTCAGGCTGTGCCTGGGGCTGCAGAGGCAGGAGGAGGACCAGGTGGATGATCTCCTCCAGGAGTCCACGGTGGACCCCACGCTGCAGGAACGCCTCACCCTTCTCTCCCGTGCCTTCCAGAACCAGAGGGCCAAGGTGCAAGGAGCCTCCATGCTGTTCTCCAGTGACGTCTTCACCATCGAGCCGGTGGTAAGCCACAGCTGAGGACCTCCCCCTTGCTTCTCCTCCTCTTCCTCCATGAATGAGGTCACTTGGCAGGTCCCCGCAGCTGGTTGATGCGCCGAGAGTGGCGACATCAGGTTTCTAGGGGGGCATTTGTGGATTGTGGGCTCCTGACTGAGACATCAAGAGCCTGGCAAAAGCTGAGCTCTGCTGGAAGAGCTACAAGTGAAGTGTCCTCACAGCATTCAGAAGTATCAGTTCTATAGGTACACACCTTGCACGGGGTGCATGGGCTTCACAAAGGATACTGGAGTGGTGGCAGGTCACCTGTTGACCTGAAGAGTGAAGTGGTCCTCTGGAAAGGAGGCCAAAATCAGCCCAAGGATCATCACAGAAATACCATACCCTTTATATAAACTGGGCTTAGACCACAGCTGAATCTCCTAGTGTCATCTGCGTGGCACAAGGGTTGAAATGGACTTTTTGAGTTCTGTTACACGTAAGTACCAAAAAGTTTTTGCTTTTCTGTTGATGGAAGCAACTCCCTGTATCCTTCAGTCAACAAGAGCCCTGATTCTGACTATTTGCATTGTCTGAGATGAAGAATACCTGCTGAGCAGTGCTCATCTTGGAGGAAACCCTAGAATAATCCCAACCTCTTCTTTCTTTTTAAGTAGATGAAACTAATTTGTATTTTTTCAAGGAAGGGGGATCATGTTTCAAAACAAAAGAGGGGAGATTTAGATTAGGTGTAAGGGAGAAGTTCTTCACTGAGGGTGATGAGACATTGGCACAGGCTGCCCAGGGAAGCTGTGGATGCTTCATCACTGGAGGTGTTCAAGGCCAGGTTGGATGGGGCTGGTCTAGTGGGAGGTGTCCCTGCCTATGGCAGGGGGTTGGAACTAGGTGATATTTAAGGTCCCTTCCAACCCAAAGGATTCTGTGATCTCTTCTTGGTTACTTCTATAGCCCGTATAAGCCACCAGTGGCAGCACAACTCCAGTTTCACACCATGTAGCTGACAGCAGCATGATGTGACCAAGAGATTGTGGCAGAGCAGTAGGAACTCTGTAGCGTGGGAGCTGGTCAGCTGAGCGTTGAGAACATCCTGCAGCCTGTCAGAGCTGGCTTTGTGTCCCAGGGTTTTTTGGGGTGTGTCCCAGGGCTCCTGCTTCACCACAGTCACACTGTGCCTCCACAACTGGCTCAACCTGCTCTTGAGCTCCTGAAGTGCAGAAGGGTGATGTCCCAGAGGTGTGGCTGCCCACAGGATGGAGCCCTGGCATTCCAGGGAATGCTGTATGGACATGAAGTGTAGCCTGGCCTCAAGTCCTGAGTGGAAACCTTCCCCAGATGGCTGTGTGAATGTTACACAGTTTGTTCCGGGACTGAACATAAGCGGGCTGCTGCGTGAGGCTCTCCTCTCCTGTCGTGCCCACCATTATTGATCTCGTGACTGGGAGCACCCGGACAATAACCAAACCTTTGTAGCAAGTGCCTGGAGGAAAGAATTGCTTCCAGAGTCTGGGAAGCTGGTGGAGAGGGAAATGCTTCCTGGGCAGGATGGCCTTGCAGGGCTTGTGGAGAACCTAGGAGGACCATTAGCTGCTCAGGTGTTGCTCTCAGTAGAAGCTGCAGAGCAGATCCCTTCAGTCTACAAGGGGTTAACTTGCTGAGGAAAATGATAGCCAAAAAAATAAAAGCAGCAGCAGTGATTTGGGGATTCCCACGTGACCAGGAGGGCTCCGAGCAGGCGTCGGAGCCTGTGGGAAAGAAGCTGTTATGCAACTCGGACCCGCCGAGCGCCTCTCTGATTTGATTTGGCTTATTTTCCCCAGCACACGTGACCGGTCTGCAGAAGCGGCCACTCGAGAAGCCCAGGTGGCTACCAAAGGGCAAAGTCTTTGCTTTTTGCTGCGTCCTCCCCACCCTAGTTTAGCTGGAAGTCACATCGAGGACACCTGGGAGCTGCCTCCTCTGAAAAGGAAACCAGAGGAAAGGGAGGACAAGGATTTGTCACCATTGCAGTGACCTTGACGAGTCCTCACTGTCCCGTTGTTGCCTGGCGGTGACTCCTCCGTGTCGTGTGTGAACTCTGAGCCAATGGAGGTGGTCTTCAAGATGTCCAGGCTGTGAAACTGCTGCTGTTGTTGATCCAGAGGTTGGGCCAGGAGGTAACGGCCTTGTTTGTTCCTGCAAATCTCCACCTTGGCTGGGGAACCAACCTGGTCACCATCCAAATGAGAGATTACTGCAGAGTGCTTCAGGTTTTGGCAGGAGGCCTCACCTCCAGCAGGAGCTGTGGTCCATCCCACAGCTCGCTGGGGGGTCAGTTATTTATGGAACAGAGGCAGATGTTAGCTTTGGCACTGCCTTTCTCCTCGGTGCCCTGAACTAAGGGTGCACTTTGGGTGGCATTGCAGCACTTCTTTTGCCAGCTCTGGCTTTTTTTTGCCTGCTTTGAGCGGCGATTTCCTTTCCATGGATCATCTTCCTCCTCTGCAGAGCCAAATAGGCTACTTGGCCAGCAATCGGTGGTGCCCAGTGTTTGAAGACCAGCTTTTTCTTATTCAGGGTGCTGGAGATGTAGCAGATCCTCATTATTTAGGGCCTGAGGGAGGGGAAGTAGGAGGTGTGTGTATTTATGGTCGGGCTGTGAGTCCTGGTGTGCCATCCCCTCCTGTAGCCCATCACTTGATGGTGCAGCAAAGCCAGGTTGGAGGTTTTGTGCCCTATTCTCACACATCAGCTGCCTGTGTTTTGTGCCACCTGCCAGTTGCAGCCTGTCTGAGGCTGACGTGAAGCCAGGAGTGGTGCAGTATCATGCTCACAGCCCTGCCTAGTTGTATATCTGTCCTAGTTAGCATCCACAGCAGCTTTTAGTGCTCCAGCTCAACTGCCATCCTGTAGAGAATGTGGTAGCCCAGGCAGATCAGTGGCTCCTGAGGCTCATCCATGTGGAGCAGCGGTCTGTAAGGATGGAAAATGAAACACATCCCTTGAACCAGCCATTCTTTGTTTCCCTCTGGGGCAGCAGGGATGTGAGGAACCTCTTCAACAGCCTATTGTAATTTCCCGTGAGAAATAACTCACGATATTTTCTACTTTTATAGTCTGACATACAGCAACAATGAAGGAAGAAATGGCAAAAATTTCCCAGGATGGTTATGTCTTTAAAGAATTTGTTGTAGTTATGGAATAGTAGAATAAAGGGTAACTGATTATTTCTTCTCCTCAGCTATTTAGGCTGTAAAAGAAGAAATGACACCAACTACTCCAAATAATCCCTGCAGGGACTTGGGTCCACTCCCACGCTGGTTGGAGATGGGCACTTGCAGTGTTCTCCCAGGTTCCTGCCTAAGCTGTGGGTTTGGTGGATTTGTGCAGTACAAGTTCATCATTCACCTGTTCAGTTTTGAGTGATCTTGGGCCAGGATCAAATTCTGGTGTCAGACAAGTGCAGTGCAGGCACCAACCCAGCTCTAGCTCCCTCCTGACAGCAATGGTGATACAGGAGCAGGAGGAGGCCAGGACAATGAGGGCTTTGTGTCTGAGCAATGTCTTGTATCCCATGTGGAGACCAGCAGGCAGCTGGAGGAGATGGCAAAGCCCTGTTGCTTTCCTGCCTTCTGTGCCAACTTGCCCATAATCAGAGGGCAGAGTGAGTCCTGGCTGGGGTAGCCAGTTCTCTGATGGGTCTTTTCCTTCCTTTCTAAGCATGTTTCCAGGTATCTTCTGTAAAGATCAAGGCAGGCAGAGTTTTCTTTCTAGGAGCTGATCTGAGATGTCCTGCTGGGTCCAAGCCTTGGCACCCAGCGAGAGGCAGGGTGTTGCTGCTGGCTCTGTCAGGGTACCTATGAGATGTGTAGGTACTGCTGAGGATGGGCTAGCTGGGGACAAGGATTTCATGGAGGACAGGTACAAGGGTGGAGAGAGAACAAGCATATTGAAGCATGCTTGATTGCACAAGGCAGTTTTGTGGCAAGAGGAATTGTCCCGAGACAAAAAATGTTCCCCCAAGGAAAAACGTCTTTGGTGTGAGGGTGGCCGAGCCTGGAGCAGGCTGCCCAGAGAGGATGTGGAGTCTCCTGCTCTGGGGAGATTCCAAACCCACATGGATGTGATCCTGGGCACCCTGCTGTGGGTGACCTGCTGGAGCAGGGGGGTTGGATGAGGTGATCTCCAGAGGTCCCTTCCAGCCCCATCATGCTTGGATTCTATGGGCATTGTTGTCCCAAATTCCAAACCAGGTTAATCCAAAGCTGCAAAGACTGGAATTACTCCATGAGGCAGCTCTTGGTATTGGGCTCAGTGCCTGCAGAGCACACAGGGCACATGCAGAGGCTGCTCTCTGGACTATGAGATGGCATGTAGCCATCTGGGACATCACTGGTGTGGCGTGAGGGACCATCAAAGGTTTTCAGGTTATTCTGGGAAGGAGGTGTGTCCTTGTTGCCTGCCTTTGACACAAAACTCAGGTGTCCCAGGTTGGTGGAGAACGTGGGATGTTCAGTTTCTGCATGTGAGGGGAACATAGGTTTTGTAGCCTGAGGCTCCTTGCAGATGATCCAAGTTAGAAATACAAAATTTACAGGAGTGAATGCTCCCACCTCTCTCCTGAACTCTTGGGCATTAAAGCCTTGAAGATTCAGCCCTTATTCATTCTGTATGTTGAGACATCCTTGGAGAAACTGAGGCTAACAGTGCTGCTGTGCCACCGAGGAGCTCCTGGGGGGTTTCGGCTGCCCTGAGAGGAGCACTGGAAGTCCCACAGAAGCTTGGGTGCACTGTGGTGGATGAAAGCCTTGTTGTCCCTCCATTTCTACATACTGTGAAACTGGGAAGTGGAATTCACTGAAATATTCTTTTTGATGAAGTTCTCTTTCTGTTGCCTTCTCCCTCTGTAGTCAGTGTCTCCCATGCGAGCTCTCCAGTGCTGTTGGGGTGGTTGCTGTGCAGGTCATGCAAGGTGCTCAGGTCTGCAGAGGATCCATCTGGCTGGCTGCCAGAGCTTAGTGGGGGAAGGATTAAGCTTATCACCCTAGTCCTGTTCACCCAAAGCTCTCTTGGCAGTGCCCAGAGCAGGGCAGGTGGAGTGGGCGCAGCTGGCAGAAAGGCAGAACTTCTACCAGCATCAAGCAGGGGCTGCTTCTGACCTCCCACCCTTTCCCACGGCCTTCCTAGGTCCCTTACCCTGCCAGATCTGTCCCTGCCTCCATGATCCCTCGCTGTCACTGTGCTCCAAAGCAGGGGGGTGGGATCACCGTGCCAGTGATATTTCTGTCACAGATGTTCTGGCCTTGGACTTCCTCGAATCCCCAAGTCAGCTAAACTTGCTCAGCTAGAAAAGTGCACTGTTGGGAGCAGATACATATTCATCAGGCCAAGGGGTCTGTTTAATTTTCTTCCTTTCCTGCTTAGCTTCATTTTTGCTTATGAATTGTGTTGCACTGGCCTCCATTAACGGGAGATGTATTGCCTCTGTCAGCTGCTGAGAAATCACTGAGCTGCCCCAGAGTGTCCACAGGGCCAATAGATCTGACTGCAGCACATAAAACAGACCAGGGATGATCATCCAGCAGGAGCCGGCAGCAGAACAAGACTTTGTTAGAATACTGCTGGGTTAGGCTCGGAGAAGTTTGTTTTCTGGCCTTGGTGGAAGGAGGGATATTCTCTGAGTTTCCCAAGACCTCAAGCATCATCACTGCTCTCAGCATTTCATTCATATCTTTCCTCAGCATAGCATTGAGTGTTTTGGCTTGGAAGGGACCTTTAAAGCTCCATCTACTCTGATCCCCCCTGCAGGGAGCAGGGACATCTGCAGCTAGAGCAGGTTGCTCAGAGCCCCAGCCAGCCTCACCTGGAATGGTTCCAGGGATGGGGCATCTATCAGCAGTGAGTGTTTGTGTGGCTGCTGGTGAACCTGGCCAGGCACAGTTTGCTGAGCAGGAAAGCAAGGGCTCTCTGCAGCTCTCTGGGCAGAGGACCAGAGCAGCTGGAGGATCAACCAGCACCACTGGGCAGCTCAGCCCCTGCAGCCCCCTTTGAGGAGGAGCACAGAGGGTAGAGGAGCTGAGATGTGTGTCCAGCTACAGCTATGGGACAAGAAGCTGCCTGGTGCCTCCTCCTACACCCCACAGGGCTGCTCTGGATTCAGGCTGTTACACATGCAGCAAGCAGCTGGTTGACGAGGGCTGGGGAGTTGTTAGACTCTAATTAGTCAAGCCAGGGGAATCTATCATCTGAGTGTTTCCTCTCAGAAGCTCAGCTTAGAAAAGGTCCAGGTGTCATAGCAGAGCTTACGTTATTCGGAGCACCCTTTAATACTTTTATTCCTGTAAATCTGAGATAACTCTCTGGATGCTTGTGAGTCTGTGCGGCATCTTTGTGTGACCCAAGGGAGCTGAAGTTTTCCCTTGTAATCCACAAGCTCTGTCTAAACATGAGGAGAAACTTCTTCCCTGTCAGGGTGCATGAGCCTGGAGCAGGCTGCCCAGAGAGGCTGTGGAGTCTCCTTCTCTGGAGAGATCCCAAACCCACCTGGACACCATCCTGGGCCCCTTGCTGTGCGTGACCTGCTGGCGCAGGGTGGTTGGATGAGGTGATCTCCAGATGTCCCTTCCAACCCCACCATGCTGGGGTTCTGTGGTCTGGCATCTGGCACACTGCTGTTGGTTGCAGGCTGGTGACCCCAGCTTCCTTCCTCAAGCAAGTATTTCATCACATAGTCACATAGTAGGGTTTCATCTTCATCCAGTTGCTTGCTGGATAGAACCAGAAAATATGTTTGATCTGGCAAATGTTTGTTTTGCATTTTGAGGAGAATCCAAGTGACTTTTCTCTTTCAGACCTCCTTTTTTTGTTACCAGCCTGGTGGTGTTTGAAGTTTTCTCTACCTGTCCTTGCCCCTGCCCTGTTGACTTTGGGTAGGCTGTTAGGGTGTTCTTGCAGCTGCAGCCCAGTAACTCATCACGTCAGAGCTCTTTTATTGTTCTGGGGTCTGTCCTTTGAGCTGTAAGTGCTAATTTGATGGGAAGTATTGTAGTTATTTCACATTCCGGCTGCAGGAACGCTGGAGGCTCCAGGCTCTTCTGGACGAAGTCCTGAGGACACCCAGCAGCAAGCTCAGTCCAAGCCTCACTTTGGTGATGGAAAAATAACTCTGCTCTTTTTGTCTGCTTCCATAAGCTACATCTTTTGTTCCTTGTTATAGGTGTCAGACATGCCTGTATACGTGTCAACAAATGCATGAGGAGGTGTTTGTAGTGGTAGGGGCTGTGTGTGTGTGTGT
>NW_008603835.1:0-4720 GCF_000691845.1 Merops nubicus | reverse complement strand
TACAGTCAACTTGTGGAACCCCTCTATACTGTGACCCAAAAGAAGAACAGTTTTGATTGGGGCCCTGAACAACAAGCAGCTTTTGACCAAATAAAACGAGAAATAGTCCATGCTACGGCCCTGGGACCCGTCCGAACCGGACGAGACATTAAGAATGTGCTTTACACAGCATCTGGGCACAAAGGTCCTAGTTGGACCCTTTGGCAAAAGGCACCAGGGGAGACTCGAGGTCGTCCCCTCGGATTTTGGAGTCGGACATACAAAGGCTCAGAGGCCAATTACACTCCAGCAGAGAAGGAAATCCTCTCTGCCTATGAGGGAGTTCGAACTGCCTCAGAAGTGGTGGGTACAGAGGCTCAGCTTTTCCTGGCACCCGGACTACCCGTCCTGAACTGGGTGTTTCAAGGGCAGGTTGCACCCATACACCATGCCACCGATGCCACCTGGAGTAAGTGGATTGCCCTGATAACCCAGCAAGCTCGACTGAGGAGCAGCATTGGTCGCCCTGGCATAGTGCAAGTGTTTGCAAACTGGCCAGAGGGGCACAGACTTTGGTGCGACACCGAAGAAGAGAGTGACCCGTTCCGATGAGGCCCAACATA
Source organism: Merops nubicus (assembly GCF_000691845.1). Lineage (NCBI taxonomy): Eukaryota > Metazoa > Chordata > Aves > Coraciiformes > Meropidae > Merops > Merops nubicus. The sequence continues at coordinate 4,118 of NW_008603835.1, read as the reverse complement.
GAATGCTCTCTCCGATGCCCAGATAAAATTTGCTTTGTTCAGAGATGGATCTTGCCACCTTGTAGGAAACCAGTGGAGGTGGAAAGCTGCTGTTTGGAGTCCCTGTTGTTCGTGAGAGAAATTTGTTGGGGAAAACTGTTTGGGTCTCTCATGCTACAGGTCAGGGCAAACCCATCCGTGGAGTTGTCTCTGCGCGAGGGCCTGGACATACTTGGTGGGTTATTCAAGAAAATGGTGAATTTCACTGTGTGCCACAAAGAAATATAAGGTTGGCTGAGAGAATGTAAATTCAGAAGTGTTCTTTAAGTTATTGTATATAGTTATAAGTTGTTGTTCAGAAAATATTCTCTAAGTTACTGTATGTAGGTATAAGTTGTTGAAAGTTTCTTTTCTAGATAGCAACGTGGCATCCAGAAGATCCAGGATGAACCTGCAACACCTGAGCACCCTGATGGACTTCAGAGCACCTTTCCTGCTAAAAGAACTGCTGCTGATTTTCCCCTCCTGCCCTGCTGGGACACAGCTTGCACTGTTCTGCCCTGAGGGACGGCCGGGACGGCCGCTGGCTGCAATCCGGACGAGGCTGCTGGGATGGACAGACGACTTTGGACTTTATTCTATGAGTGTGGCTGGGAGTGGTGTGGAATAAGGGGTGGAATGTTGTGGTTTGAGGCTTGGGGGTGGGACGGGCGACAGCCAGGCCCCGGAGGGTCCCAGGGGGAAGTGGTTATTCCCTCCCCCTTGCTCTCCATGCTCCATAGTGAGGCTGGAGGTGGGTGCTCCGGCGGGGGAGCAGAGCGGGGCTGCAGCGCGCGGTTCCCAGCGATCCTGCACAGCCCAGGTCAGGTTTTGTATCCCTTGGGTTCACTTTGTTTTCCCCCATCTTTGTGTATATATAAATCTACCTCCCTTCTTGCTTTCTGTTCCCTGTTAAACTTAATATATGTTATTTTTATTAACTTCAATAGTGCAAATTGTCTCTTACTCCTGACTTCCCTTCTTATCTCCCCATCTGGGGGAGAACTGAGGGATGGGGAGCACAAATTCTGCTCTGTGAGCTCCTGCCCTGAGCCCTTAAACGCAGACAGAAGGGGGCAGCTCTGAACATCAGTGAAGAAGGGGCATAAGGCCTCCCCCCAAAAAGTCAACAACCAAGCCAAGGGGGAGGGAGAGTAGTTACGACTTAAATATACCTGAGAAGCTCACTGACTTCAGTGAAACGATGAAGCAAAAAGTTATTTTCAGAAAGAATGCTTCTGGTACTAGTAAAGCTAGAAGTGAATCTCCTGTGCAACATGAGGAGTGGGCTGAGGAGGGGGAGGACTGTGGCTCACCTGATTTCCAGGTGACTCATGTGAGTTCTGCAGTTAACAGTGTAACTAGCATCCACCTTTGTCAGGTAAGTTACCAACTATATTGTCATAGCTACAATACAGTGACTTCCTGATATATTTTTACAGCATATGTTTTTCCTGACTTGAATTTCACACTGAATCAGTCAGACATTCAGTCTTTGTCCAGTGTCTTTCACTGCAGGCCCTCTCATGCGTGTCGCTTTTGGTGACTGCAGGAACACTCAGCAGCTCACAGAGAAGATGAGGCCAGGCAGAAGGATGTCCGTGTGCCTGCACACTGAAATAGTTCAATCCAGACTAAATATAAACCAGGATATTCCCCAGAAAACTTGGTTCTGTTTTGGCAAAAATTAATTAGTCATTGAGCACCCACTTCCTTCGAAACAAATTGCAGAAAGGTTAGGAGAAATTTCTTGAGCATTTTGATTCCAAGCACAGAATTTTATTTCTAGGATAAAATTTATAAGCTACCTAATTGGGATTAAGAAATGCCACTTCTTGAAGATAAAAATTAAACCCAGAACCACTTCCCATGTGACTCAAATTAGTATTTTTGTTGACCTAGGTGTTACGAGGCTTCTTTCCAAACTAAATTATCGTATGTGGGGCAGTAGGATAGAAAAGTTTCTAAACTGTTTTGGCTACAGTCTGCGAAAAGATGACCTCTGCATACATTTGATTGCTCATCTTCCTTTTTTTGCAAGCCAATTGATAAATGCTGAAACAGTCATAATTTGTGAGGAAGAAGCCAGCACATTTTGGAAATAACAAAGTAAGAGTCAGGTACTCTGATGTTTGATTTGTTGCAGTAGCTAAACAGTATTTACTGTGGGGTTTTAAGTGCATTTTTAAAATTCTTTAAAAAGAAAAGGGGTGAGGGGAGCAGGTTCCATTCAAGAATGTTCTTATTTATCTCTGGCCAGACTCTTGAGACCTTGACCAAACGCAGTGATAATGAACCTTTGCCTCTTATGACAGCCTTTTTAGCTCTACTTAGAAACTCTTGCAAGTATCTGGCTTCCTCTTAATTGTTTTAGATTTTGTATCTCTAAGTAGAATGGATCCTTGGGGAAAAACAACAGTGAAATTAGTAACTTAAATCTCTGCAAGCTGCCTACTGCTCTGAGAATCACCACGTTCTGAGTAGATGGGTTGAGAAGCCATCAGGATTCCAAGTGATTTTAAATGCTTCTCTCATCAACCTGGCACGCATTTCCTTGTTTTCTTGTAAACCTAATAGTTTATTTGCCAGATGTTCCCTAAGATATTTTCATTCCACCTTCCTGAGTGTTTCTTCTTGTACCACTTAGCAAATTAGCTTTTAATCAGTTTCTCTGCCACACTCATCCAAATAACAGATGTTAAAAATCTACGATGTGACTGACCACTTCATATTCTTAATAGTTTAATCTTAGTGTGTTCCTTTTCCCAGGATGCAGGAAAAGTTCACCTAGGCACAGATTCAGGTTCATGAGAATAGGAGTGGTTTCATCATAAATCCTCCAGCAGTCTATTTTGGCCTTTCTTTAAGGGCACAGGATGACATACTACGGTCTGATAAGATGATTACTTTAAGAGTCTTAGGCTGGTTAGGCACTTATATGTGAGCTCTCCAGGGAAAATACTACTCCATGAATTATTGTGCTGGCAGTGTTCCCATGACATAGCGTTCCTGACACAATCATCACTTCCAGCCTGCCTATGACTTTTAGGGGTCTATAGATTACTCCTGGATGGTCTGAAAAAGTAACCTCCCTTTCAAAGACTGTTATTTATGATACCAATACTCGTCCTCACAGATTGAGGTATATTAATCACAGTGAGCTAGATAGAAGTTCTGGTACAGACCGTTTTCCTAAGGTCAAGGTTTCCTATCTAGCTGGAGGATGTTCTCGTAGCAAAATGGAGTAAATTGTAGCTCCTGTGAGCCACTTCTGGTGCAAAATGAGACAGGTGAAGATGCATCAACTGCCCTGGTGCCCCCCAGGTGCTTCTGTTGCTGTTCCAGCCTGGATGACGGGGAGCAGCACAGTTTTGAGCTCTACAGATATTTCCTAAATGACCGAGCAAAGAGAGCCATCCTCCACGTTTGAAGAGGTGTAGAAGACAGGCATGGCTTCCTTCAGTGTTCCCTCCAGAGTCCCAAATCTGGGTTCTTTACCTGGTGTGCAAAGAGCTGAAACACACCCAGGGTCAAAGTATTTCCTTTGCACAGGTTTGCACAGTGCTGGGAGCTCGGTGCTGTTCCACAAAGCTATCTCAGCTTTGTACACAAACTATGGTTTATTTATACAATGTTGTGTTTCACAAAAACCCACCCAAGTTTACACTTAATAATGTAGTTTTATTACATACATAATTAGTATTATTACATACACTTAGTAATTAATACTACATTCATTATGGGGTATTTGTGTTTAAATTAGTACACATGCTCCTTGAGGGGGTATCTTCTTTGTCCCTAATTGAGTCAGTGGTCGTGATCTCCCCCATTGCTTTTACCTTTCCCCTAATTTCACCATTTGGCCGAGGCTGGCTCCTCCTGTCACCCTTTACATCCTGTGGCCTTCCTTAAAGCAGGATATTTTTTGTTACCTCCTTCCTATCTTGCCTCCCAGCCTTTAGCCGTTCGAATCACCCTATTTGAGCCCAATTTCTAAAGTTAGTAATTATTGACACTATTTATGACATAATTTTCGAGACACCCCTCTCTCAGACTGCAGTTTATGCCTTGGAGGACTGGGGTCTCACAGCCCCAGCCCC
>NW_008603834.1:850-1070 GCF_000691845.1 Merops nubicus | reverse complement strand
GGCAAGCAGTCATCAGAAGATATTCACTATTGGTGGTTCTGCACTGGGTCTGTAAAATAAGGTTCTACACCATCTGCTCGTTCTCACAAGTAACACTTAATTGGGGGGATATGTTCCCATTTTTCTTGCCCAGGCTTCATGATTAAGATGGTATTGATAGAATCTGCAGCTATTACTTCAGCTGGTTCACGCCGTTTGGCCCTTGGACCCATACTTTTGA
>NW_008603834.1:0-453 GCF_000691845.1 Merops nubicus | reverse complement strand
GACGCTCCCTTTGTTCAAATAAAGTCCCTTGGGGAGGATACTGAGGTTGTGGGATAGCCTGCACATTCCTCCAGAGGTAACTAATGAAACATCGCTAAGGTTTGTTATTTTATTTGATGATATCATTTATAAGGGGTTTGAGCCCCCTTGAAGGGGTTCAAGTCCCCTGTACGGTTGCCTGCGCCTAAGAGGCAGCGAAAACTACACGGGGTTAAAGCTGTAAAGGCACCTGAAGGGGTTGGAGTCCCCTCGCCTGGAAAGGGTTTATCATCGCTTTGCTTAGAGACTTAGGCTTTGTCTTTGTGGTTGCAGTTTTGTATCTGGGTTTGTGTATTTGGATTAGGTAATTGTTTTTATATTTAATATGGTTAGGGGATCATATAAGGGAAGCATCCTGGAAAAAAAACAAACAAACAACAACACTTCAAGTGTGTTTTAAAGCACTGGATAAAG
>NW_008603833.1:8942-18212 GCF_000691845.1 Merops nubicus | reverse complement strand
TGCTGCATGCATTGGTGTAGATGTACTCCAGTTGTGCTATTGACCCCATCGCTTTTTTGGAAGGAGAAGGCCTAATTCCTACATGACCATTCCCAGATGCTTCTGTGTTTTCTAGCCCATCAATCCCCTCTGTCTTTGCTACCACTTGGCACTCCCATCTCCTAACTCCACTGGGATGGCACACCTAAGGACCTTGCTAGCACACTGTTCCACAAACATTGATGTGCAGCTGTGGCAGGTACAGCCCCCCACTCCCAACAGACAAAAACAGGACTGACAGAAGAGGTCCTTTAAACACCATGTGTTAACTGCCACCTGAGGGTCTGGACCCCTCATAGTTTGTTTTTGACTGGGTTTGCCTCTCAGCCAGTCAGAATGACCACAGTTCACCCTTGACTAGGATATAAATGGGGCACCACCTAAGAACCTGTTGATCTGATTCTTCACAAAGTTGTGGCCTTCTCTAGGTGGACCCTTCCCTTGAACGCACTGTCCAAGGATACTTTCCATGGCTTGAGCCTCCATGGATTGAGTGAGCTTTGCCCCTCTTTGGGTGAGTGATATCTTGGGCATTCTTATGTGGGCAGTTTCCTCTTTATGCATGAGTGTATGCCCATTTTGATTCATCTTTCCTTAAGTTAGATGTGTAGTAGATATATTCTCAACAGATATCTGAACTAGTTGTTTTCAGGAGGAGTGTTGGGGAAATTTGGTTGCAATAAACCCCTCATTTTGTGATAGCAGCAGCTATCTTGTTTTGTGGGTGCCTCTGTGACAGCTGCCACCGGGCTTACCTCCATGAAGCCTAGTTTTATCCCTTCCCCCTTCAAATCTAGTTTAAAGCTCTTTCAATAAGCCCTGTTAACTCTTTTCAAAAAAGTACTATGTTCTCTGTAAATTATTTAATAAACAAAAAATAGATTACATTTATTTGCCTTGAAGAAGAAAAAAATGTGTGTACATACTGTTTATCAAATGCTTATAATTGCCACTTGTTTCCCTTACTGCAAATTACCCTTTTCAGAATTTAAATAATGCCCTCACAGAGTTATTTGACTATGGTAGTAATCTCCATACTGAATGCTAAATCAAGATCAAATCATTATATCAATGTTAATGTAAAAATGATGCAATGAGAAATTTAACTCACAGCCCAATTGTTCACTTTTTTTTTTTTACCTGCAGGAATGTGTGCAATCTTTTATTTTCTTACTACATTGGCTAATTATTTCTCCTAGTTTGCCAAAAAGACAAAACCACTAACTTTTATTTTTATACCACAAGTCAAAAAATTAGTATTTCTGAACAGTAATAACAATGACTATAAAATGTTGTCAATCTTGATATTCAAGTGCCTTTCATACACTTACATTTGGTTTATGTCACTGTTTTTTATTTGTTTAGTGAGATACATTAGATTAAGCATGAAATTCAAAAATGAGGACTAGATAACTTCAGGAAATACTAGATTTTTAAAACGGTATTTTTTCATCTTTCATTTCATTCATATTGAGCTTACTATCAACCAGACCCCTCAGATCCCTTTCTGCAGTGCTCCACTCCAGTCTCTTGCTCCCAGTCTATATGGACATCCGTGATTACATCATCTCAGGTACAGAAACTGGCATTTGTCCTTAATTTATACCACTGAAGGTATAGATATGCTGAGATATAGATTTACACAGGTGTAAAACCTTTGTATTGGCATGTAGCAAATAACTTTTAGTCTGTTCTGTTAATATCTTTTTTTTTTTTTTTAAATCCAGACCTTAGCATCCTTTTCCACAGCTCATCCCACTACCTATGCTTTTTGCCATTTTGCAACATTAGCCTTCAGTAGTAGCTGAAAGACAAACAAACTACTACAAATAGTAAAGAACAGGGATAGGAAATAATACCAAAAATAGTGCATTTCAGTTACCCAAAAGAATGATGTGTGAGGACCAGGAGTTTCTGTTATACCATTCTACTGCAAACTCAGTGTTCTGGTTTAATGTCAGCTGGGAAATAAATGCCAGTAACCACTGCTCTCTGGTTCATTCCTCTCCACCTCTCCACCTCCCGCCACCCCATGTTAGGGTAGGAGAATTGGGAGAAAAAGAAAACAAAAAGCCAGTGGACTGAGATAAGGACAGTTTAATAGAACAACATACAGACAGAAGAAACCACAGTAATGATGATAATACTAATGAAAGAATATATAAAGTGAGTGATAATGAACGGCATACCCAAAATGCAGCTTTTCTGCTCCAGCTGCACACGGAAGCCACACACTGAAAGCAAGCACAGGGCTGTGCACCAGCCCCTCCCCTGATACAGCAGGCATCGCATCAGGATGGCACTGGCTGTCTCACTGCCTGGGTCAGTCGCCTACCCAGCTGCAGCCTCTCCAAGCTGCAGCCAGTTGTGAACACTAATCCTAGTCTAGCAAACCCAGGAGAGGATGAAGAGTACATTTTAGGATCTAGTCTAATTACCAGATTGCTAAATACTACGTCTAGTCTAGACTTAGATCTTTGGAAGAAGTTCTTCAGTATGAGGGCAGAGAGACTCTGGAATAGATTGCCTGGAGAGGCGGTAGATTCCCCCTCCATGGAGGTGTTCAAGGCCAGGTTGATGAGGTCTTGAGCAACCTGGTCTAGTTGAGAGGTGTCCCTGCCCATGGCAGGGAGGTTGGATTAGATGATCTCTAGGGTCCCTTCCAACCCAAGCCATTCTATGACAATTACCTGGAATAATAATTTCTGCAATCCAAAGAGCTTTGTAGAATGAAAAAAAAAACAAAATATCAGTGTCTATAAATTACTTACACATCACAATTTTAACCACATAGTGGTAACTGGCAAATATTGCGAAAAAAGTCTTCCAAATGTGACAACACTAAGTAGACACCATTCTGAATAAGATCTGTGGTTTTATGTTGCCCATACTGAGTCACTGAGCAATTAAAAAAAAAAATTGTAAGAGACAATTAGAGGCTAATTGCTACAAGGAAAGGTGTCCTTTTTAAGTCCAGCTCAGTTTTAACTCCTGAAAAATGAAGTTCCCTCTTCTTTCAAAAAACTCAATTACTGATATAATTATTCTTCTAGTTCGTGTACGTTCTTCACTTTCATTTGAGTCACACTAATTTCTTATCCTGTTGATATCCTGTGGTAATGAGCTCCACAGTCATGTGTAATAATTTGTTTTATTTTGATATTTTCTATTTTGTTGCATGTTTCTTCATTTCTGCACTGCAGTATAGGGCACTTTCCACTGCAACAATGTATTACTTCACATATTAGTCTCACTTATTTGTTTTACTACATTTTTTTAAGGAAACATCTCCAAACCTTTTGCTCTATGTATCCTGTGTCTCCCTTGCTCTAAACTTCCTGGTATAAAGAATAAATAATGCCAGAGGGAGAATTTTTTAGTACATAGCTGAAAGTCTGGTGTAATAAAATTTTTCCTATGGAAATTTGTATGTTATGACTGATTACTAAAAAATACTTCCAAATTTGTTTGCTTAAAATTTGTTAAATGTACTTTCTATTATGATGCTAAAAGTAGCACCAACAATAAATGTACAGGTTTTGAGAGAGTGTTTCCTTGAGATGTTAGAAAAATGGGTATTACTTTTATGGACTATCTTTGCTTCATTAGTTCCTTTCAGGAAAGACACTTTCATTTACTTTCCATTTATTTCCCCATAAAAAAAATCCCTAAGTTGCAGAGTTGGTTGGAAAAATTATAATGAAATATTTTTTAACCAGCCAGTCGTTCTTAGAATTTGAAATATTTCATAGTAACAGCTGTCTTCAGACAAAGTACTAGTAGAATTCAGGTTTTATTTCCTGCCTAATTCTTCAGCAGCCTACAAAAAAATTTTTTTTGCCCCCAGACCAAAAAAAAAAAAAAAAAAAAAAATATATATATATTCTACTTGAAAGTTATTTATTTTTGTCACATCAGCATGACTTAGAGTGTCTGCTCAGGCTCATAACCTCAGAATTCTGGCTATGAAAAAACTTTAGATTTCAACTTATCAGTGCTTATATTGCAACAACCTTCATACCTATATATCATTTTACATTCTTGACAAACAAAGCAAAGAGAGAAGCACTTTTTGTGGTATCAAATATGCATGACCAGACCAATCAAATATGCCCAATCAGAACAATATTTCACCTTTTGCCAAAACGAGAACTACAGCATTATTCTAAAACAGAACTAATTATTTTTATAATTTTCTTGCATAGTTTCATTCTTTGGATGATAAACTTATGTTTTCAAACAGCAACTAAATCAGAAACTTATCAAATGTTTGTTCCAGTTCCAGCACAATGCATCTATTTCCTACTTAAAGTTTTCAGATACTTTAAAAACAGCAATTACCTGTTGCTCTGCTTGGTCCCAGATTTTCACACTGTAAAATTAGAATCCTGAGAATGTCATAAGACATTATAATCTATCACAGTTTTGCTGCATTGTAACAGAGGTAGTGGAGAATTATGATTGAGAAAAATGTGCCATTTTCTTCTATAATTGTCAAGAAATAATGATGAAAAAGACACCAGAAAACAGTTCAAGAGAAATACATGAAAAAAAAAAAAAAAAAAAAAAAAAGGTATGTGGAGAGCTTATTTCTGCCCAAGAAATTGTAAAAATTGTACAAGAGCAGTTCATCTTTGAAAAAATATGACCTCCTGTAATACTGCCACAGTCAAATAGACCTTTAGTGAACTTCTGAGCAAATAATCATCATGTGAGTTGAAACTGCCTAAGGTCAGATTTAACTGAAGCACCCAATTTCTCTAGGATTTCAAGCAAGGTTAGAAGGATAAATTCAGAATACAAATACTGTAACTGACACACATCAGCGAGTTGCTTTCTACCCCCTGTTCCCTTCCCCTCCCGCTTTCCTCCCTTCCCTCTTCCCCCCCCTTCTCTCTGTCTCTTTATTCTTTCCCTTATTTTGAATATACATTCTTAGGTTGCATAGTGGCAGGTTTCTAGGCAAAGAAACTCTGTGAGAGAGAATCTATTCACCAATTAATTGCAGTGGAAATACTACATGGTATCTCTTCTTAAATTCAAAGGCAAGAAAGTCGTTATCTGTGAAGAAAAAAAAGTAAAAATATGCTGAGCATGCCTCTCCATGTTAATTATCTTGGTTACATCTACAACCTTGCACATTTGTATGCTCACCTTGTCACTCTGTAGAATCTGAGCCCTTGATATTGAACAGCAGGTGCATGGGGAAAGTATAAAAGAAAGCTAAAGGTAAGATTGAAGGTCTTGCAGTGAAGGCACTAGGAAAACAGGAGATCTGAAGTCAGTTCTTGATTTGGCTGTGTGTGCACTGAAACACAAGTCACATTTCCTTCTGCTAACCTTTCTCCCTATCCATAAAACATGGAAGATATTTTATTCCTCTTTTTTTTTTTTTTTTTTTTTTTTGTCAGTTTGTCATTTTGTCTATGAACTTTTAGGGGAGGGGGAGGTGTGTCTTACTGGAGGCTTATGTGGAACTTAGCACAATGGGACTAGTCAGTTGAGAATTCACAGCTCTACCAGAATTCTGGATAGCAATAAGAAGCAAAACAGAATAGAGAAGTTCTTATTTCAAGCAGCAAGTACAGACAGGTATAATATTACTGAATTCAAAAAGGCAGCTGAAGGGAGAATAGCAATCAACACAAAGTATCCATTTTTCATCATTCAGAGATCTTTAAAACAGAGGAAGTGAAAAAAACATCTTACAGCTATTACATATTTCTGACTTTATTTCTTAAGACTCCAAATCAGCCATTAATGAAATACACTTTGGTTGTATTTATGTGATGTACTTCATATTTGCAGGTTTCTTGATTTCACTTTCCTATATGTGTGTATATAAATATATATATATACATGCATACACATACATGCAGTATGTATACATACATACTTAATACTGAAGCACATTTCAGAGTCTTCTGTCTAGAACAAGAGACTTTTCCTTTTACTTTCTTAATGAGGAGTCATTAGATGTGATGGGATTAAAGCAGTTGATCTAGACAGACTGCCTGCAGTTGCGAAATGTGTTGAACTGTCAGCAAATTCACAACAGCATTTGAGCTTTAGTTTTGAGGCCTGTTAAATAATTTCAGTGGGACAAAGCTCTAGTCTGACTCATTATGAAAGCAGGCCATGGTGCATTAGGAGTAGCCGGGAAAATTGCAAATGCTGGCTTCCTTTATGATTGATAAAAGTTAAAAGACAGACAAAATTATTCAGACCTTCCTTAGAAAAGGAGAAAATAGGGCAGCACAATACTGCTGCATGACAAATTGTTATTCAATAGGCATTCTGATGAGGACAGCTTCATAGGCAGTTTAGGGTTAATGATGTTTAATTTTTATATGACTGCAGCTGCCTTTAAATTTTGCAAGGTACACAAAAGGTAATTTCAACATAAAAAAAAATCTCTCTTATAAAAACAATCTGTAAAAAGGGATAAAATTAATCCTATGTTAAACTTATTGGCAGAGAAGTCTGAAATTTTCAGATGAAAAGTGTTTCTAAGCTTTGATTTCTGTAATTCAGGATTTGGAAACAGTAAGAAAATTACCCTATTAATAAAACTAATGCTGATTTGGCAGCAATGTTCATATTGTCTTCTTATGTTGTTTCTTTTTCTACTTCCTTTTCTGGTCCTAGAAGTTCAGGATTATATCCGACGTAAACCTAAGACTGATCACAGAGAAACCCCAACAATTTCTAATCCGAAGCCAATATCAGTATTAGGAGTGAGTCTGCAGTTTCCACTTGTGAACTCTGATTGATTTTGGTCACTTATTTCACTGAGTGAAGCTGATAACACCACCACCTTGTAAACAGTGTTCTATATGCTTAACATGGCACATGAGAATCCATTTTTATGCCAATCTTAGCCTATTCAGGTCTGTGAGAATAAACACATTAATAGCACTTACAGGAGAAAAAATTATAAAGCACTGAGAGTTAATTAACCTTCAGATCTGTTTGAAGAAAACCCCATGATTTCCATCGTATCACATTTTGTGAAATCCCCCGTTAGGATTTTAGCAGGTTTTACAGCTTTTCTGCTATACCTTGCTATCCTGAACAAGGTATCCTGAGTACCTGAATTACTGACAGAAAATGAACTGCATAGGTCATCCTACCTATTGCTGTCGTTTTTATAAAAAACATCCTTCTCAATTTTATCTGTATTTTTGGAGAACATCTTGTGAAATCCCAGTGTAGAGCTGCTTTTGAAGTACAATCCACAGTACCGAGTTGTGAATAGTGCATTGTGCTTTCTACAGGAAGGTTCATAAAAACATGCTTTGAACAACTAAAACATTCAAACCAAAGCATTCAACCAAAACAAAACATTCAAATTTTTAAAAGACTTTTCTGCATTATATAAAAATTGAAGAAAACAGAGAAACAAAGGTAATGTCTCTGAAAATTTTCAACATTTTTACCTTTTCAAGTTTTTATCTTTTTTTACCTTAATTTAAGCGGTCCTGCAGATATGGACATGTTTGTAATTTTTTGTTGTCATTGTTGCCAAATCACTGTTTTGCACTGACATTTTTCTTCAACTCTAAAATTCTTGTTTTATTTTTATCAGAATGGAAATTTTTAACCAACTTGAAATTCTCCTGCTTCTCTTCCCACCTGCCTTAGTGTGTTTTTATACCCTAAGATAAAACTGTGTTAGAAAACTCTATGATTAATGCTATTTAAAAAAATAGAAGTATATTTACCCCCACAATACTTTCATCTCTCCAGTATTCCCTTCACAAGTATCCATTTTCACTTTCTGAAGATATCGAGTGATAAATTACCAGTTGAAATAGGTTTTTTTTTATCCTGATAAAACAAGGGTTATGGCACCCACATCAGCTCAGGTATTATTCTGAACTTTCCTATTGCAGTTCTGGGTCCCAGTCCCCATCCACAGCCTTTTCCCTCTTTGTCCTGAATAATGGGACTTCAGCTATCTCTCTGCAAAACTCTGGCATGGAAAGAACGTGAATCAACCCAAACAGAGCAAGATAGAGACATATAAGGATTCCACAGAATAGTTAATTTCTTATCAAAACTTTGTAATAAACCTACAGTATCAACACAGTTGATGGCACAGAAGTTTTAATAAATTATGGAAACAGTCTCATCTCTTCCTGCAAGCTGGGTACCACCTGGAAGAAAAGTCTCACAAGTGGAGCAGTACTTGATGTATCTTTATGCAGATGTTACCGAGAAATATCCCAGACAGTAGAAATGGGTGCTTGTCATGGAAAACTAGAGACTTTTAAATAGTGAACTCTGTCAAGTTTACAATTTGAGATCCTGCTATCACACAGATAGGTTTGTATTGTACAAAGGCTTTTTTTTTTTTTTCCTAAAATGTTGATCATCTCTTCATTTCACACACAAAAGGCATTGAGTTGAAAAAGGATGATAGAAAATCTAAAGACTTTGACAGTTTAACAGAAGCCTTGGAAGAAAGTCACAGGATGATTCAATAATTTTCTTTAAAAGACTATGTAGAAAATGTCTGTTATTTTATTTATATTTTAAATAGTGAATGAGCTTTTTTTTCTGTCTTGAAAGACTCTGTCTGAGAACTTCCAAGGATGAAATATTGCAAGAAGAAAAGAGAATGCAGCTAATAGTAAACTTCAAAACTTCAGCATCTATCAAGGATACTCTGTCTGGAAAATACGACAAAGGTCTACAAAATTATATCCTGTTGAGCTGTTAAATTCAAATCTGTCAATCCTAAAAATAACCAGAGGAAAACTTCTGTACAATTTTTGATGAAGAATTCACAGAAAGCCTTAGTGAAAGTCTCAATGTTTCATAACAGAAAAAAAAAAAAAAAAGAAAAAGAAAGAAAGTAAATTTTCAAATATTCTGGCACATAAATCACCTTAAGAGGCAGTGACCACAAGAGCCACATAGCCAGATTGCTTCAGAACAGAGGACTAGAACATGAGGTTTCCACATCCTAGCTTAATAGCTCAAGCACCTACATGCCTGTGAAGGTAAGGCAAGCTTGTTATTTTCAAATGACATGTAGTCTCTCCATATTCTTAGTCTTCAAGTCTGAAAATATTACAGAAAAATGGTGGTTGGGTTTGAGAGTGTGGATAGGTTTGTTTGCTTTTTAAATTTCATTTTTTGAACATTGAGCAAAGCCAATTTTCTGACAAGAATGTGAATGTCTAAAGAACTCCTAAAACTCCCAAACACCCACTGGAATAAAGA
>NW_008603833.1:7083-8685 GCF_000691845.1 Merops nubicus | reverse complement strand
GGAACAATAGTGGGATGAGGAGTGGAATAGGGCAGAGCCAAAACCAAGTGTGTAGTAGTGATATTAAATAAACAAAGCCGAAAGAGCTTGCTAAATTTTCACTCTAGAAAACAATTCAAGTTACTGTCTGAAAATGGAAGGGGAAGGGGATAGAGTGGGAAGGAGGAAGGCAGGAAGGCAGGAAGGCAGGAAGGCAGGAAGGCAGGAAGGCAGGAAGGAAGGAAGGAAGGAAGGAAGGAAAAATCTAATCTTTTTCTTTCCTGGGACCTTTGTGAAGTCTTCTTTGCAGCCAATACTGGAAGGACATGGCATTTACTACACTAGATCAAGGATTAGTTCTACACGCTGTATTAGAAAGGGACTGATTCTGAATGCTTTACAGAAAGGTAGTAGGGGATTATATTGTATCTTTCTCATTTTATTTGTACATAACTCTGTGGCAATGCTATTTTCACCACCTAAGTAAACACCCTCCCAGAACAATAAAGAGGATAAAAACTAAGATGGTATTGAATTGGATTTTTATGCTCTCCCATCATGAATGCTGAGATTATAACATGATTTGAATGACATTATCAGGCTTTTCCTTTTTAAAAGGATGCTGATAATTTTAAGTAAGCATACAACTAACAACTACAGGAACTGTGTCTAGAAAAAGAAATCACATCACAAAATTTGTAATATGATTGCAGATAACACTGAATTTATAGAATACCTCAGTCATACTGTAAAAGAGACATAAATTTCTCTTTGACATACAATCCTGCGAGCCAGTGAAGTGGGCAACAATGTCTGTGTCTCATCATTCTTCTCAAACTCACTGTAATTTTCTGACATCTTATGGAGAGTTTTCCATGATGTCTTGGATGCAGGCTCAGGTCTGGTTCAGAATTGCTTCATTCAGGCAGCATAAGAAAAATCTGTCTAAAGCTCCATTGTTGTTTCAGTATATACTTACCTTAGCTAATATTCTTATGTCTTTTAGAGTAGAAGACATGAGCATTATCAGGTACATGAAAAGCATGATTTCAGAATGCCAAAATCAAAGAGGTATGTTGCAGTGCGCCTCCTGGTGACAGAGGTTTCTGTTGCCTCTTTGTCCCCAAACATGGGCACACATCCAGAATTTTCCATCTTTCCCAGGTTGTGGTTGGCTTAGCCACCACAAGACCAATACCCTAACACCCATTGGACCTGTCGGTAACCCATCCGTGTATCCTTACAGGACAATGCCTTTCTAAACCCACCTACCTACCTGTTAAAAACCCCTGGCCCCAAGGCCACAGGCTCTTTCGCTTCTCCCCCTGGGGTGGGTGCTGTTTCAGTGCCTGCCTCAGGTGTTTTTTGTTTGTTATTTTCATGTTATTAAAACCTTTTATTTTGGAAGAAAGCGCTTGTTGCCCATCCCTCCTTTACTCGCCACTGTCCTCCTCTTTGCTGAAGACCACTCTGGAGGTACTACTGGGGTCCCGCTTGGGGTGTTTTCTTCCTGGGCAAAACCAGCGGTTTAAAAAACCCCTCAAAATATATTTTTGATAAATTATAGATGCAGCCTGGAAATGTGTAAATAACCCCCCCTACCCACTCTGCAAGGGGCAGAGG
>NW_008603833.1:3624-7052 GCF_000691845.1 Merops nubicus | reverse complement strand
CTGCTGAACAATCTGACAGCTAGACGAATTGTGTTAAACTCTTTCTCTGCTAGGTTCTTGACTATGAAGTTTTCCAAGGAATGGATGCTCAGAGGAACTAATTGACATTAGTACTATGCCTGATATCTTTAGAACAAAGAAGTTGTGTCAGCATCTTATCAGCATTTTACATTCTTTAGCTCCAGTGATGGAGCTGTTCCTTTCAGAGCAGAGGGTTCTTTATACAGTTATCACCTGGGAGATTTTCATCACAGATGTCTTTTGGATATACAGCATATGTTCAGAACAGCCATGCTTGTGTTCACAAGCATACAGACTTAAGACCACACATTTCACGTTCACTGATGTTGCAAAAATGCTGCAGTTACTGCAGGTGACGTCAGCATGTGGAAAAGGGAACTGGCCACTTCAGAGGAATATAGGAAGGTTCCAGAGTATGCTAAGGCCCTAATGGAATTAAATCAGGAAAAGACACAAAGATGTAAAAGACGCCAAGAAGAGCTTCTTCAAGTACATAATAGGAAAATGAAGACTAGGGAAAATGTGTGCCCACTGTTGAATGAAATGGGTGCCCTGATGACAGAGGATACAGGGAAGGTGGAGTCCCTGAATCCCTTCTTTGCTTCAGTCTTTACTTCTAAGACTGGTCCTCAGGAATCCCAGTCCCTGAAAGTAAAAGAGAAAGTTTGGAGGAAGAAAGATTTTCCCTTAGTTGAAGAAGATTAAATCAAAGATCATTTAGGCACCCACAAATCCTTGGGCCCCCAATCGAATGCACCCATGAATGCTGAGGGAGCTGACTGATGTTATTGCTAAGTGACCCTCCATCACCTTTGAAAGGTCACAGATAACGGGAGAGGTGCCTGAGGACTGCAGGAAAGCTGGTGTCACTCCAGTCTTCAAAAAGCGCAAGAAGGAGGACCCAGGAAATTACAAGCCAGTCTATGTCACCTCCATCCCCAGAAAGGTGATGGAACAGCTCATTCTGGAGGTCATATCTAGGCATGTGGAGCAAAAGAAGGCAATCAGGAGTAGTCAGCATAAATTCACCAAGAGAAAATCAAGCTTGACCAATCTGACAGCCTTCTATGATGGTGTGACTAGCTGTGTAGATGAGGGGTGTGCAGTGGATGTCGTCTGCCTCGACTTCAGCACTTAAATATCAGGAAAAACTTCTTTATTGTGATGGAGCACTGGAACAGGCTGCCCAGAGAGCTTGTGGGGTCTCCTTCTCTGGAGACTTTCAAAACCTGCCTGGATGCATTCCTGTGCAATATGCTCTAGGTGAACCTGCTTTGACAGGGGGTTGGATGAGATATCTCCAGAGGTTCCTGAAATTTCAAAATCTTAAAGACTGTGCAGTGGGATGATCTATAGACGTCACAAAATTTTCATGGAAAATTAATCCTTCCAGACTTTTCTATATATTATACATACACATAAGCATATATGCAGATAGGGATTCTAAAGAACTACTGAGGTCAAAGAGAAGAATGCTGGAACAATTGTTTCCTCCCACTTCTCTCCAGTCTGTAGGTTTTCTTGGCTTGCTTTTTGTGCTAATGTTGAAATCTGTCAGAGTGAAACTAGCCAAAAAAAACAACCAATCAAAAAAAACCCAACTCAAATCCAAAACCAAATCGAGGCAAAAAGGTCTGTATTATAAAGCAAGAAAGTTTTTCTTTGTTTTAAATCTGATACAGGAAACTAAACAAACCAAAATGTACTTTTAGTGCTTTAAGCTTTTCTAACAAAAGAAGCCGTGCTGTAAAGAGTTGATTTAGAGCATAAATCTTTCTGGAAATGTCTTAGATTGCAGATGAAACAATTTTCTAACAACTCATATTTTGAGGGCAAACTATAAGCGACCTCTGGAGTCTTAGCACCAAGCTACTTGACACAGCAAGGACAAGCCAGCACCTGTGGTCCTCTGTTCCTGTAAAATGCCTCCAGAATTGTCAGTGCTCCCTTTGGCCACTTTTAAACTGACCTGCAGGTGTAGGCTGGAGTGTCTTCTCATGCCAAGTACAGAGAGATACAAGATATGATCAACATCCATCTGACCTGCATGCCTGAATTGCCTAGGTGATCTTCAGCGATGCCTTCCAGCCTCATTCTATGCTTCTGTGGCTCTGTAAATACCCTGCCTTCATATAGCGATCACCTTTTTCAGATCCCTCCTGAAGAATATTGCTGATTTTTCCCCCAAAATTTAATAAAGCCAAAATGGAGCAAACAAAATGTGCCAAATGTACACACTTTTCTGCAGTCGATTCTTGAGGAAGAATGATACCAACAAGTGAGAGTCTAGCTCATTTCTATAATCCAAGTTTTTTCACTGGGACATGCAATTTTTGGAAAGACATAAGGCAGACATCCAAGTACCTACAGATGTCATGCATTCTGTCTCTCCAGTTGTTTTCCTCATATTATTTTAAAGCAGCACTTGTTTTCACTATATTTCAAATAATTCACCGTAAGTTTTGTGTCCTCCATGGTTCTCCTTCATCTGCAAGAGTAGAGGAATTGTTACCCTTTCCATTTTCCAGACAATTGCCTTAAAGCTTCATTGAGTGCCACAATCTGAGAAGATGCAGAATGATCCTAGTAATAACTATATGGTTTATCTCCCTAATAGATATGATAGGAATGACAGTGATCTTCAACCTCTTTCATACCTTTGATCATTGAGCAAAGAGTATGACTTGTTGCTCTTTAGCTCTATAATGCTGGATACCTTACTGCTACATGAATGAAACTTGATGTAATACTGAGTCTTTAGAAAGTCAGAGCTCTTTTTTTTGGAAGTGCTATAGAAATTCTTTGCCATTGAAGTCAGGGGGAAAATGTGGAAAAATGTTCAAATGTAGATTTCCCAGAACCTTTGGCTTGAAAACAGTGGAACAAACTCCTTGGCAACAGCCACAGGTGCTGAAATCAGCAGTCTTTCAGACAAAACATTTTAAACAGTTCTGTAATGATTTAAGGGCTTTAGATAAGTAGCAAAATCAGTCCCAGCTGAGACATGGAATTGCAGCTTGTCCAGAGACCTAATTTAAACTGTTTTGATGTGCTGAGCCTGAAAAACACTCTTCCTGAGAGGGGATGCTTTTGTTCGTGAGGGAATGAAAGATTTTCTCTTATTGGTGGGAAACAGAAGGGAGTAAGGACAAGACTCATTCCAGAAGCTTCCCCTTACTAAAATTAACTGAAATCAAAAGATGGATGGCTAAATAACCTCTGCCTTTTCCAACCTAGTAACAGACACTTTCAGGGTTTCAGAAGAGATGAGGGTACCCAAGAGGTACCATTTTCACAGGTTTAAATTTAGAAGTATAAGTCTGATACTATGAGCGTCTCACAAAGGTGCTAGGTATAGTCTTGATTTCATGTGTGTTTCAACTTCGTAAGAAGCTCCTTTTGCCTCA
>NW_008603833.1:0-3593 GCF_000691845.1 Merops nubicus | reverse complement strand
GGTAGCTGGTGTCTACAATCTCCTTATACAGTTACTGGACAAAGATGGAGTTCTCCAGGGCATTTTGTCATTTTGTAGCATTTTTCTTTCTCTACTCTATGCAGAGAGCCTAATGAGATACAAGATCTAACTGAACACCCAAATTTGGAGAATTTATTGGAATAGACCCCTCTCTATGCACATGCATATTCTATGCATAATCAAAGACCAGCTAAAATAAGACCAGTAAGGACTATATGGAGTGGAGTCCTGAAGGAAAGAAGACAGTCTTCAGTAAAAGCACACCATTGCCAACAGCAAAACAGTTCCTCACACCCACAACACCATATTCTTCCTATGAGAGAATGAGTGGTACAAAACTGTCATGGGTAATGATGGACAAACCTATTCATGTGGTAGCTACTCTGTAAACTGGGTATTTTCAAGGGTCTCTGTCATTCTGGAGACTGCAACCTTACCAAATATAAGGAAGTCCCAAAAAAAAAAAAAAAGGAAAAGCAAGCAGAACAATTTCAAAGGGATAAGTAAAACCCCATGATGACTTTGTTTGACAATTGATACCTTCCATGGTTTTCCAGAAATCTATCAGTTCATGTTGCCTCATGTCTAGATATTAGATTGCTGTAAGAGTTATTCATCACATCCCACTACCTAAAATCATAATCCCGTGTTTGTGAGTTTGTGATTGAACAACTATTTAGCATTGTAACAAATCTTAGGATTCTAAGTGAGAAATAAGTGACAAAAGATGGGATTTTTTAAAGGAAGGAAACACAGTCTTTAAAGCTAAGGGGCAAGGGAAAAGATAGATGTAGCAGAACAGACAGCATGTAACAAGAATTGACAGCTTTCTTCCACAAATGTCATTGATTCATTTTCCTTGTATTGTTCTCTGGAATTTACTTGTTTGTATTGCTCTTAGTCCCTCAAGAGAGTGAGATTCCTACTGATTTTTCAGTTTTGCCTCTTTTCCACTGATCTCCTACTGGGAGCGGCTAGCTCTGATGGAAAGAATCAGCTCATGTAGAACTGTTTGCTAGGTATAGTTTGCACAGGATTCCTCTTTATTTTTGTGAATATTTTTACTCCTGAAATCACTAAAACAGAGATGAAATATGGTCTCCTCTGGAGTCAGTAGTAGAAGTTGTATTGACTTCAGTGGTCATACTTTCCTGTCCTCAGATTTCAGCCTTTCATCCATGCAGAAAGTTTAGTCTGAGTAATCACCATGTAAGCTTCAAACCCTGTCTTTCCATATGTCAGAATCCAGCCTACAGGTGTGAACAGACAGGTAAGCAATGTCCTCCCAGACCTTTCTGGCTGGGTGACTTGAGGAGTCAGAGGCTGTATATTAATAAGCAGCAGTGGTGCTGTGGGCACTTGACTGAAGCATTCCTATACATTTTGCTGAGGCCAGCAGAGCTTTAGAGTCATAATGTCTTATACAAATGTCCCTGTACTCATATTGATTTGTCTATTCTGGTGGTCCCATAGAAGACTCTGACACCACTATTGCCTTGTAAATGTAAAACTACAGGGAGTAAAAAAATCATCAATTTATTTAATACGTGACAGAATTTGTCACCAGTTGACAAAGCTGTTTCAGAGCTGAAAATTTAAAAAATAAATTGCCAAGATCAACGTATCAAAGAAATCGCTTTTGTTTTTGGGACTTGCCCTAATCTGGCCTTTTCCTGTGTGTCTTTTCAATTGTGTTGTGACTCATGAGCTCGTTGTGAGGCCTTTGTTCAGGCAACTGGATTCTGCAGATCCATTATTCTCAGGTTTCTGCTTTGGTTTAGTTTTTATTTTATTTTACGAGAGTAAGACCTTATTAAAAAGAATATTTTTTAAAACTGCTAAATCCAAGTTGTTTTGTGTGCTGAATTGATAAGTAACAATTAAAAAAAAAAAAACCACAAATGTAAAATCTGTTTAAAAAGATGACAAGCTAAGTCTAGAAGGGTGGGAGAACGGGAATCAACTCATAGTGCAACATCTGCTTCAGGCTAAAACAGTAAAATTCAATTCATTTTCATACAGCATCTTTCATGCAAAGCCTCTCAAAATGCTTTATAGGAAGAGATAAAATGACAAGACAACTTGTTACACAAGAGGTTATTGTAACTCTCACAGAGACAGCAAAGGAAGGATGCTGTGCACAGAAATGGACTGGATTAGATTAAAAAAAAAGGATGTAAATTCAGAGAGAAGTAGTAATATCCTTTCACAGTATAACAGAAAGAAGAGATTAGTAATAACATGACTGAGGATGAAGATGACCATAATGGTGGGGTTGAGGATAAGAATGTCTCCTTGTACAAAATCTTACATCTACTATATTTATGCAGTAATTAAATTCCATAGCCCTGCAGGATTTGTAAATTCATTTTGCAGACAGGAAAACCTAGGTGTAAACAAATACGTCAAAAGGACTGTCCTAGGAACTGAGGCAGCTTTCTACTCACAGCAACTGGAGCATGAGAACTGAGACTGACAATACTTACCATGATACTAATACAAAAGCTGGCTCTATTACCTACAACACTTTCCTATTTTTTGGTAGAACAGTGCATGTGGTATTTTTCAGCAGGTCCACGAGTGCTTGAATTCCAGTCTGAATGCTTGAATTATTTTTGGAAAACAATTTTTGTCTTGTTCTGTCATCTCTGAAGATCACAAAACAAGTCAGTGTGAGGGACATGGATGTGATTCAGAAGCTGTTCCCCGTGCGGAGCTCCAGGTGCCAGGCAGATGGCACCAATACACAGAAGAATGTGGACAAGAACAGAGGCTGGTCTGGCAAAGCCAACTCCCACCCAGTTTTGATGACACCATAGCATACAAGGCCTGTTCAATGATGTGACAATAGATGGAAGAGGGATTCATATTCTCTGGGAATGAAAACAAAGGAATGACACTTTTAGAAGACTCTATTTTCATCAAGAAGGGAAAAAATACAGTAAACCAAAGCAGTGCCAAGCAGTAGATTAGAGAATTAAACTGTGGAAAAGAAAATGAAAACAAAATGCTGAGAACAACACATGATTTTTTATGGGGTATTTTATTTTATTTTAATTGTTTACATGGGGAAATAATTTTTGACAGTTAGGCACCCAATGCCTGTACGAGTAGACAATTGATTAGCACTGTATCTGTGTCCTGTTCGCCTTTGGAGGATGAAGACAGTACAGATTCTTAATTTTTAATCACTGTACTTTTCCTGGTATTCAGCTTCCATGTTTTTACTCTATTCTTTTCCCCACTCACTCATCTTTCTTTGTACCATAAATAATGGACACATGACGAGCCATCTAGTAATTCTTTGGCATCAGATACATTCTTGCAAAAGTGTTAAGTTCCACACATAGATGTGCATTTTGGAGAATATGGATATTTCTCTGTGACTGAGAAATATGGCACTACTGACAGTATCTTCCCAGAACACTGTATACGTGGCAGGATGCTTAGATCACACTTGCCAGGGAAGCAGGCTTAGTGCCAGCATACTGTGTACACCCCCAACTTACAGAAATAATTTAAATCTCTGTTTCCACCATGCAACACTGGTGACGGAGAATAAGCGGGAGACA
>NW_008603832.1:1087-9397 GCF_000691845.1 Merops nubicus | reverse complement strand
GTCCCAGCCCCGTCCCAGCCCAGCCAGCCCAGAAAGCAATCCCCTTCTCCCTTGACTCATCTCTACTATCCAAACAGATTTTATTATTGCTTTCCAAACAGGTTTCAGATGCTTTTTGCTATAGAAGGTTAAGTCTTACTATATTAAAGGAAGTTTTTCAGTGTCAGCATTTCTTATTCTGCCTTCAGACAGGCGGTTGCTGAGGAGTACGAACATCCCAATCAGGCTACCACAGAAACATGCGGTTGTGTAACCCGAGTATGGGAAGCAGGACGAGCAGACTGTTAGTGGTAAGCAGACTCTCAGATGAATGGTGTTTTGGAAACAAAGATGAAGAGCAAATAAGTAGCAGGGGGAAAAGAAAAGTAGAACTGTTCCAGCATGGAATATTGCTCAAGTTGCCTCTAACAACGGGGCAGAGGGTGGGGAGGAGGATTTTTTTGGATCGGCAGAGGGAAGAAGCATGAGAACTCTGACTGATGGGTGACTAAGCAGAATGTTCAGAAACTGCCACACCTGGAGGGCCTTTCTTTGTTCATCTTTAGTTCAATGGAGAGAAAATTCTTCCTACGGCCATTCATTCTGAAAGCTGATCTTTCCCCAGTTTGTCTCTTTTATCCTTTTTATGCACTCCTGGCCCGTCCTTGCCTCTTTCAGAACAGAAGATCCTGAAATGTCAACCTCTGCTTGTATATTAATAATAGTAATAATAATAATAATTGTTACAATAACAATAAAACGTTCTAATGTGAAAAGCTGCTGAAGAGATTGAAGGGAGGGGGCATGGAAGAGACAGGCCATGTGATGAAGGCAGCAAGGCCTTATTAGTATGAGCTGTCACTATAAATCGAGGGCAGCTCATCTCAAGCTCAGTCCTAACCATCTCCAGGAAGAGCAAGGGGAAAAAAAAAAAAACCACCACACAACAAGAAAAAGAAGCCACTCAGTACACATCACTTTTTAGGGAAGTCGGGCACCACTGAAACTGCTTCAGTGCACAAAAGAGGCACCTTAGAGAGAGATATCCAACACACCCAGAGACATCTGGAGGAATAGGAGTGGTCAGAAAAGTCAGAAGGAGAAGAGTGTAGATCTGGTGACTCCAGGCAGGAGAAGGAAGCAGCTACTCAGTTATATGACCTCAGATATAGATGAAGGTGACTGAGATGACAGTTCTTTAGGATGTTAATAGAACACCTACCCATTGCCAGCAAAGCCAAAGGACATGCCTGGAACTACCATACAAATTACCTAGCCATACCTTTTACTACAACAAAACTGACTGTGCACTTGCAGCCAGCCTCCTAAGGGGGCCAGGTATCCTGTACATGCTCTGCCACTCAGCGCCTGCCAGGTCATGTTTCAACGGGAAGAAACAGGTATTGTCAAAGACCTGGCATCTGCTAACAGTAGCAAATTCTTGGGGGGGCGTATACATACTGCCTTCCTTTCTAGAGTATACCTGCAGAAATGACAAGATGTGACTTAACTAAGATCAGGATGTCCCACCTGCTTTTACAGCATTTTCCATGAGCTCTGCTGAAGCCTGGTTTTGTAGGGGTTCCCACAGCTACAGCTACTCTCTGGAGTCCTATCAGAGATTTGTTTAACATTTGCATGTCTCAACATGTTTACGGATGTTTTCTGTCACTCCGTTTGGATGTTTTCTGTCACCCAGTTCATTGCTCCTCCCCTTCTCCTCCACATCACAAGGCTCCTCCTTACATCCCCCTAAGCCAGCCGTACAGCTCCTCTCCATACCAGCCATACACGCTTGTGAAGAACCACATATGGCCAGTCTCTCACTGCTGATGCCTGGTAGAACTGTATGCCTGCATGCATGTGGCTCTCTCCAGGTCCAGTCTTCTATACGGTATTTACAGAAAATCATATTTTTTTTGATGCTGTTTGCCATTTGCCTCCATATATATAAGCCTTCTGTATGCTATCCATTAGTCTGACCTACTCTTCAGTTCCTTAATCTCTCTCCTTCCTTCAACTGCCTACACAAGCCATTGGCATCTTAGTTTAGTCATCCCTGTGGTTTAGTTTCTAGTTACAAGGATCATCACAGCTTTGATACAACTGTACAACAGATTTTAATACTTTTACCATGTAAAACAAAGAAAAAAATAAATAAATCCTTGTTTCCTACTGATAGGAGAATAATATACCAAGAATACTTATCAGAACAGCAAGGTTGAAAAGGCAAGAACAAGGCAGAATAAAGTACATGGCATGCAGAAGAACCCAGACCAATTTCAGTAAAATAGGAATGGTGATTCTGCTTCTGGACTCCTTGTCAAAATTCCATTTAACACCTCTCCAGGAGTTGTATAAACTGTAGTTTTCATATCCTTTATGACCCACAGGACTGCACAGGATTAACATCATGAATATTCAGGTGACGAATAAATATCATCATATACATTCTTTCTTGTCATACAGTGCCTCTGTTATCTTCATCTTCAGGCAGTGCCTATCTGTCTCTCTGTTTGCCACTTCCTGACTTTGATATGCAGCAAGATAAAGGTGGACAGATTTGATGAAACACTCAAATCACTAGTTAAAGTGAACTAGAGTAGGAACTGAAATGAGGAGAATGGAAGGTGGTGTAAGGAAGAAGAAAGGTTGGAAAGCCAGACTATCTCACAACTTAGAAAGACAGAAAAGCAAGGAAGTGACACACGCTAGGAAGTCTGGCTGAAGTGTAAGATCAAGTGGAGAGGAAGTGACTGAGAAGGTGAAGAGTAAACGCAGAACTGCCAAGAGCTGCTGTGGCAAACTGATGCTTACAAAATCACCGTCAGACCCCACAGGGTCCCACGTTTTGCACAATGAAGCAATGTCCTTTGTCCAGCCTACACAACTACATTGCCCATTGCTATCTTCCCCAGGGCAGCTTCTGCCCCAGCAACTCTTCTCCATATACAACCACATTAACTGATAAATGTAGTTTTTCTGCCAAGAGGGAAGAAAGGAAAGCCCATTCTGAGAAGGACAGAAGTGAAAACACAGAACTAGCAAGGCAAGATAAAAAAGGGCATAATACACAAGTAAGAAGACAAAGTTACAGGATTCAAGAGGTAAAAGCAAATCAAACGAAACAGAAGTGGAAACTTTGAGACGCAGATGCAGGGGTGTCCTTACCTGACTGGCTGGTGCTAACATTGATGGTGGCATAGTGGGGTGCTTCTGAACTCAATTCAGTCACCAAGTTGACAGCCTGGATCTCAAAGGTGTACTGCACGCGGGCCAAGAGGTTGGAGACTTGCACACGACTTTCTGTGAGACCCACCTGGCGTGGCTCAAACTGCACGCTGTCCCCGCAGCGCACGCACGGCCCCGCGGCTCCTGCTGGGCACACCTTGCAGATGACATTGAAGAAAACATCCTTGCGGCCGCCCAGGTCCTTGGGGAGACGCCAGGTCAAGAGCACGGTGGAGCCAACAATTTCATAGCTGAGGTCACGGGGAGCAGAAGGGATGCCTAGGAGACAGAATGAAACATCAAAATCCCATCAAAGAATGGGAGAGGTCGGGGAGGGCAGAAGACAAAACAGAGGTACAGGAGCAAGTTGCTTTTTTTTTTTCATTCTTACTATTCTCTAATTGTTTCTCAGAACAAGGCTAAGAAAAACCTATCTTTTGCTACATCAAGCATACATTTATATACACGAAGAAGCAACTGTACTATCACATTGTACAGAAACAAAACTAACAAGAAGAGTCTTTGTTTCAAGGGTGTGACTTTTACTTTTCCTAAAAGAGCAGACAGCGTTTATTTTGCACAAGTTTAGTAAAGGTTTTGTTGGCACCTGTGGGGGTCCAGCCCCAGGGGGAGCCGGGCACCATGGGGCTGCTCACCCACCCCCCACTCTGAGCATCTGAGTATCTCCAACAGCTGTATTTCACTGGGGACTCACATTTCCAGTGCTGTTAAAAAAATACACTATGCTGGAAAATTGCACACAGAAGCATGTTAAAAAAATATAGTTCTGACAACATCAAGCATTTTTACATCAGGTAATGCATGAGAAATTAGTGTGTTATTCTCTCATTAAAAGCTGCACTTTATGCATGCTTGCAAGGGACTTATTTATGGTTGTGTAAGTCACCTAGACTTGGATATTTTTTAATTCCTGAGCATCTAGTATTGCAACACCCCAGTATTCTCAAAATAGAGTTTCACCAATGTATCAACATGGCAAAAAGCATGTGGGAACAACTCTGCCTTCTCATCTACATTCAGTGAGCAGATATACCCTGTAGTCAACTGAAGGAGCAAAGGGAAGTTTGGGGTTATTTCAGAGGTCATGAGAAGCAGTGAATTGTAGCTCCTCTAAACCATTCAGGCACATAACTGCCCTCTTGCTCTCAGACACTCCACCCAACCCTTACCAGTGCAGGGAGCATGGGGACTGTCTGCCGCAGGCCGGTAGTAGCGGTTCTGGCACACACACTCACTGGCACCGGGCAGTGGAGCATGGCTGTGGGCAGGGCATAAATGGCAGGAGTCATCCCCCACAGACACTTTGAAGAAACCAAGGGGACAGGCTAAGAGGAAAATAAGAGAGACAACAGCAAGGAACTCATTAGTTCAGATTCCAGGAGCGACACAGTATTTTTACGTTTCACTTGTGCTGTGAAGTTATTGCACAGAGTAGTTACCACTGGTCCTGTTACTTCATGGAGCATGTGTTGCTGAGGTTGCCATTTTAAACCAGTTTATTTTATTCTATACAATAAGTGCCTATACTGATTCAGAGGCAGGTGAAAGAGAACCAGTCCAGAAATAGCTTTAGCTATGTGAAATAATTTTCTTCTCATTACTTAAAGAGCTTTAGTGTTGGAGAAGCCAAAAAGCATAGCTGTGATCTACCTGGAATTAACTGTAATAGTTGCAGGTATTATCCTTGTCCTCACCCAAAGCAGCCACAAAAACGAATTTTCTATGCTTCCTTCAACAGTTTCATTGTTTAAAGTACTATGAGTACTTTAAGTACTTTATAAGTACTATAAGTACTGATCACCTTGGAATGATGGTGGTGACTATGAGAGGTGCCTGAGGATTAGAGGACAGCAAATGTTGCTGTCATCTTGAAGAAGGGCCCAGGGAAACGCAGGCAGCCCAGCCTCACCCTGATCCCTGCCAAGGTAATGGAGGAACTCAGCCTGAAAAACGTCTCTGGGAACATGAAGGACAAGAAGGTAATTCTGAGTAGCCAGCATGGATTCTGCAAGGGGAACTCAGGGCTGAGCAGCCTTCTGCAATGAAGATACTAGCTTGGCAGGTAAGGGGAGAGCAGTGGATATTGACTGACATAAATCTATAATTTCACAGTAGTTTTTCCAGGAGAGGTGGCAGATGCAGAGGAAGAATCATCCTTTGAAACTCTCATTCTGCCCCTGGATATTTCTAATTCCAGAAGGAAAACAGCATAATGCAAGTAAAGATGATCTGCAGGTGATTAAGCATGATTTACTTGTCCCTCACCTTCCTAATGAAAAGATAGTTGGGGGGAAAAAAAAACCCTAAAAATTTTATGGCTGCTTTACATAGGCAATTTTGGTCAAAAAGGCTGGACTGACTACAGTAGACACTAGCTAAACAATGGCCTCTGTCAGCAGGGACTCCAGCTATCACCCACCTTCTCTTCCACCTGAACCCTGACCCAGTCCAAGAGCTGCTTACATTCATGAGCACCTTCATCCCTTTCCAAAACTGCCTGAGATACACCAGCTCACTGCACTCAGGACACACATCTATTGCCCACACATGGCAATAATAATTGTTCCCATGACATGGAGCTTTTCCGGGCATTGCCTCAGCCCAGTCTCTCTATAAATAGCATACCAAACGTAAAATCGAGAGGAAAGAGAAAAAATCCCCTGGCAATCTAACCAGGCAAAAGCCACTTCCGTTTACTGCAGCAGCTCCAGTGAGCCCAGGGCTGCTCCTGCACACACAGCCAGCAGCAGTCTCTCATGTGTTTCTGAAGGGTTCCTTTTTTCACACCCTGAGATTTTTCAGTTTTCATACTTGACAGATCATGGTATCATGTCCACTTGCTGTGGTCACACAAGACTTGGCAGATGACTACTGTGCTCTTGGAGACTGTCCTGGTTTGAGTTAGAACAGCACTAATTCTGTTCAGTGATTTTACTTTTCAGCTAAAGCTCTTCTAACCAGCTGCACTGTCTGAAGCTAACAGGAGGCTTTCACAGTGCCTGCTCCTAGCAGTGACAACGCTCTGTGTTCAGAGTTGCCACCAAGGACTGGGGTGCAGACCAAGGTCACTGCTCAGTGCTGTGTCCCACCCTGAGGGGCAGAAAGCAGGGGGACCAGTGGGACACTCCATTCCACAGCCGTCCTCTTCAGTGGGAAGCTGAGGGATCACAAGGGTCAAGCTCTCTTTTGCTGCTCCTGCAATGGCCACACCCGAGGAGGACTCCATCCCTTCTGCCCTTGATCCTGAGCCCTGTGTTCCTGAACCCAGTTCCAGAACTCAGCTCCTGCACCCAGCTGGTGTCTGAGGCTGAGTCCAGCCTGGGGCCTTTCCCCAGAGGCTGCCCCATAACATTGGGGGTGACAGTGATGTATTGCCATTGGGGGGCAGCTGGGTTTGATGCTGATTTTGTATATATTTGTACATATTCCACTTTACTATAATTATTACTATTATTATTAGTGGTAGCATTACAGCTGTTTTCTTTTCTAATCAATGTCTCTCTCCCTTATTCCCTTTCTCTTTCCCGTTGGGGGTAGAGGGAAAGGGGGGCTAACAAAGAGCATCTGTTACTGGTCTGGGGGCTGCCCTAACCCCAAACTGTGACAATTAACCATTTCAGGACCATCCCAGAGAAACCCTGAACAAGAGCATCTTCTCCTGAAACACCTCCACTGTGAGCCTCCAGAACATTTTCACACAAAACACCAACACCAGTTAAGCCACAGGCCTTGTCACTGGGGATAGTATACCATGACCATTCCCTAGGCACCAATACTTTCCAAGAAAATATAGATTTAGCTCTCACTGATTTACAATACCCAATGCAAGGGGAGAGCTGCAGTGCTGGCACCCCAGAGGGCAGAGCAAGCTGCCACCTCCCATCAAGGCAAGGCCACTGTGAGAGGAGAAGGCAGAGTTCAGAGTGCACAGGCGCTCTTCCCTCAGCTTGTCTCAGTCACTTCATGCCCTGGCAGTGTCAGAATGCCACAACAGCTCAGCCGGGCACAGCTCCTCGCACAGACGCTGACCCAGTTCTCCTCAGCTCTCCCCTACAACACTCACCCCTCTGTTGCCTGGATCTGCCTGACTGCTCACTGGAGACAAGTTCCACCTAGGAGGCCAGAGGAGCAGTTTCTGACAGACTTCTAACAATAACAAATATCAAAACCATCGGAGAAAACTGCTGGAATCATGGAGCAGGGGAGAGGGGTATAATATAAAATTAAAATGGGGAGCAGGAAGACCAAGGACCAAAAAAGTTACAAGAGAGAAAAAGCACTGAAAGGCTCACTTGGACAACAAAGGCAGAGAGGAAATACTCCAAAAGCAAAACAAACGGGCAGAGGAACCAATGAGTGCAGCTGGGAACTTCCACAGAGATTTATGTATCCCCAGCAGTGTTTTTAGGGAACACGATAGAGATGACACTGACTTTTTGTACTCAGATATGATTTGGAACAGAGCTGGGACATAGGAATACATTTAGAAGAGCACAAAATTGCTCTCTCCTTGACTGAGATAAGTGATCTGTTTCTTATATGGGAGTTCTGCTTTCAGATGTTCTGTGTGGCAGCAAGAATCAACATTAGACCCAAAAGCATGGAAATTGAAGAGTGCCAAAGCTGGCTTTGGAGTCAAACTGGGAGGGAGGGGTGGAGACAGCAGAATTTGAGGCCTAGGGAAAACTGGATGTGCAGAGCTACAGACGGCCTCAAATGAGAATTACTCTAGGCAAACCAGAAACAGCACAGACTCTAAAAGAGAAGATAACTGGTATGGGCCATGCCACTTACTTTAACTACAAAACAGGAGGCCCTTCTAAAATCAGCCCTGACATGGAAAGATGGATGGAGTCCAGCAGCTACAGAGTGAGGATCGGAAGGACCTGATAATGGATAGTACTGTAGGAATATGATTTAGATATTATTCTCTTATAATGCAAGAAATATGGTATAATTAGCATGCAAAATACACACTAGAAAAATCTAAATGACTTTTAGATAAAACACTGTCGTACTTTTTTTTTTCCCCTGGAAATAAGCCTAAGACCAGCCTATGGTGATTGATAGGAAGTAAAT
>NW_008603832.1:0-1028 GCF_000691845.1 Merops nubicus | reverse complement strand
CTGCTGAATAAGGTGGGATCTGCCACAGTTAGAAGCAAGGCATGGTGAAGAAACAGAGCCCTAGGTTGATATAGAGTTTCATAGTTTCTAAAACTGTTTAGTTGTGAAAGAGAGAGTAGAAAATGAAAGAAACGTAAGGGAGAGAGAGTATGGATTTTGGGTTTTTTAAATTGAAAAGGAGAGCATCAAATCAACTCAGATAAAATATATGAAGTGACTAAGAACTGTTTCCTGGTGAATTTTTGACAGGACATTAGTTGAGTAAGGGATTTTTACATAAAAGAGGGAGAGCTGAAGCAGTTACTAGCTAGTTAGATATTTGGAGGACTGCCAGGGAATTGGATGTGTGACCAAAAAAAAAAGGCAGAACAAGAGAGGAAAGATTTGGTTAGGGAAAGGATGGAATATGAGTAGAGAGCAACCACTGGATACAGTAAAAGCAGGAAACTACTTGAAGAACACCAAGATATATGTGCATGCAGCATAAGGCTGGGGAAGCTGCTCAAAGAAGACATACAAGGAAAAAAAAGGTAACCTAGCACAAGGTACCAAATGTTGTTATCAGCTGTGAGCTCACCTCGAAGCTCTCAGCCAGGGGATGCGAAGGCGAGTTTGTTTGTTTGTTTGTTTGTTTGTTTGTCTCAAAGGAGAGAAGGCTTGCAGGGAAGAAGGGGACACAGCTTACCGTGGAACACATCTTACGTTGAGCATCAGCCCCGTAAGGGGAGGATACGAAGGTGTAGCCACAAGATGGCAGAACTTAAGACAACAGATACAATAATCTCAGATTATGTCTTATTACACCCTCCTCCTACACAGGAAAAAGAAATTTCACCATGGGTGTCATTGACATTGGAAGAGTTGCCCAGGGACACTGTGGAATCTTCATCTTTAGGCATTATGGAAACCAGCCTAGGATTGGCTTTGAGTGACTGTCCTGGCTGGGCTGGGGCAGGGCTGGGGCTGGGGCAAGGCTGGGACGGGGCTGGGGCAGGGCTGGGACGGGGCTGGGGCAAGGCTGGGACGGG
>NW_008603831.1:0-1976 GCF_000691845.1 Merops nubicus | reverse complement strand
TTTGTAGAAGTGATTCTTTAGCACCAAATTATCTCTTGACTTACCAGTGACATCACAGTTAAGCGTTTTCTTGCTGCTCTCTGGAAGTGTTAATAGTCATTTTGGCAACTGTCCATGCTTTATTATATGGTAGGAAAGCTATTATGGGTGCTATTGATGAGAAAGTCTTGCTTTACCAGTGTTTTTAGGAAGAATGGTTGTGAAGAAGATCTCTTGAGCTCTCATGCAGCTACAGCTTTTTATAGAAGTGGGAAAATATTTTATGTTATTTGTAGCCTCATTAGAGTGATGATAAACATCATCTCTTAATACTAGCCTGCTAAATGCCTCTTAAACTTTTTGTAGAAAAAGAAAAAAAAATCTATGTAACGGAGATATATATCTAGGTGAGATATATATGTAAGACTCTCTATATATAGTTACATATATGTCAGTTACAGAAGGCTTCAGTACTACCAAATTTCCTCCTCAATCACAATGGCAGTGCCTTTTTCTTATGACGGAAGTCAGCAGCAGTTACAAAACATGATCAGAATGAGAAGTAGTAGTGTCTTGTAAATCAGTCCATTTTTAGATATTGATAATAGCCTCATGTCCAGTAAAAAAAAAATAATGCTTTGATTTAACTCAACTTCTTCATAGGATAAGGAGCCTTAGGTGTGTTGATGCAGGTGGTGCTTGGACAGTATCATTTGTGCTACGAAGAACAAGGGTGGTAGCAATCGGGCCATTAAGAAAGCTAACTCAAGGGCTGTATGAGTCAGGGGGAAAAAAGAACCCAAAGATACTATCCTAATGCTTTTGGCTCTCTGGACAATGAGACATCTATTGTACTACATTGGAATGCACATTGATGCCCATTTGTACTGCATTTTGAACAAATACTGATTGGTTCAAAATATCATTAGATCGAAACTGTCAGGATTTGTATAGAATTTGTGACAAGCCTGGCCATTATTTCTTAGTGTTTGTACTATTATTGTGTTTACTAGTATTTAATAAGTGTGTAGAGAGCAAAATTGCCCTGAAGGCACTTTGTGAACGCTCTGAAAATGAGCATAGGAGGAATGAGGGACTGTGGTGCTCATGTAATGCTCAAGGAGAAGATAATACTCAGGCCCACAGTATAAGCCTCATCTTTCTTATATGCTTATAAGTACCAGGGCTGTAGCTGCAAAAAGGAGCAAGATGGCATTTAAAAAAATATAGTACTCAGCAACATGTGTGGTAGCCAGTGTGTGTGTGTGGGAACATCTTACCTTATTGCCTTCCGCTTAGATTATCTGAAACTCGAGGTGTGCTCTCGGTGGATCTCCTTCATCTCGTTCTCCCAGGGAAATCTGTTGTTCAGTGAGTGATGTGCTGTATGCTTGCTGATGAGCCTCTGTATTGACTATGGTTAACCCCAAAACTATATTGTTCATGAGAAATGTCTTACTTTTCAAACTAAACCCAGGAGTGGCTGATAGTGTGTGCATTGTTTCTTGTGTTTTCCTTTGCTTTTTAAAGATGGCAGCATTTTCTCATATCACATTAAAAGAAGATTTGGCTCCTGGTTTAGCATACGCTGCACACCTGAATGTGTTTCTAATAGTCCTCAGTGACTCTTCAGTAGAACACAGGGTAGTAAGACAGTCTTTGATACTGCAAATGTTCCAGAACTGGTTGGATTTAACCAATTAGGTAAAGATACATTATGCTGAATTGTATGTGGATTCAAAGTTAAGCTATGAGGATTAGTTGCTTGGTCTGTGTCTGTGGAGGGGAGGAATTGTCTTTATCCTTAAAACATTTATTTTAGACAGAAGAGTAAAATGCGACCTTGCAGGGAAGAGGCTTGTGGGGGAGCAAGAGGTTTGCTTTGTGATAAATAAAGCAAGATGAAATCTCTCTGTAATGGCCTGAATAATTTTAACATTTGAGCTGTGCTTATTTCTTTTCTGGAAGACTTTTTGGAGATACATAGTATGGTGTGG
>NW_008603830.1:5855-25183 GCF_000691845.1 Merops nubicus | reverse complement strand
GAGGCCCAGGCCGTGCTGTGTGTGACTCGCTTGTTAGTGCGCGTCTGAAGGGGGAGGCAGGAGCGAGAGAGGGGGAGAAGAGCTACTGTGCGGTTACCCCAGCTCTGCGTGCTCTTCCTGCGCGCCACGGGCTCAGATTCAGTTTCCTGGGTGGGGAATAGGTGATTGCATAGATAGACATCTGGTCTGCAATTAATATTAAACGCTCTCGGTTCTCTAAACTGTTGTATCTTACCATTTTAGTAGCGCTGTAGAACAGTCCCCTTCTGTCTTTTAGCATTGTTGCAGCGTTAAAAGGTTTAAACTGTTGTAAAAGCTGCAGAGTAGAGAGGCTTTTTTTTTTTTTGCCTTTCTCAGTAACTACAGAATTTATCCGCATTTCTGACCAGTCGGTTAAGGTGGATGGTTGAAAGCTAGCAAGAAAAATGGTTTATTCCTAGCATGGCACTTGGTTTGGAATTGTTCTAAATTCCCATGTAATGCTGTTATTTCTGTACCTATAATGAATCTCCAGTAGGAGAACAAAACGGTTAACAGAATGAGCAGTGAAAACAGGCAGCTTATCAAGGCTGGTGTCTGTGTTGCTTGCAGAATGCCTTTTGTTTGTATCTTAAAAAGGAAAGGCCGTTTGGCTCCTGCAAATGTCACTGTGCAAAGTGCACTGGGCCCAGTCAGTGCCTTTATTTTTTGGCACTGACTAGGGCTTAAATTCAGTCAGTGTGGAAAAGAGATGTCTTTGCTTTGTAAGTAGACTTAATTCTGTGAACATAGATGCCAAGTTGAAGGCTTTTGAGAGAGGTAACGATGAACAGAAATGCAGATTGTAACAGCAGGTTTTCTCTTGTTTCTGCCAGTACACCTTGACTGTGGATCATCTGTTCATCCAGGTTTATATTTGCACCACTGTGTTTACTATAATTTTTTCATGTCATCTTAGTTACATTGTTGATCTCCTGTGCTTATATTTTGGTGCAGGTGTTCTTGACTGTACAGTGCATAAAACAAAGCAAGAAAATGGCCTCTGCCCAATGAAGCAGTCCAACAATAATATATGTACAGGGGAAAAAAAGAATAGGAGAGTGTTTAAAAAACAAACAACCCACCCTAAACACAACAAAAAACCCTGTTGTGGTGAATGAGGTAAAAGGTGGTGGATGAAAACATCTGTCTCTTAGTGACTCAAGAGAATTATAGGGGTAAGAGAAAAACAGGGATTAACTTAGAAATGTAAATACGTGCTTAAACATGGCACAGTGCTTAACATGGACTAGATGTATGGGGAAATTAAAGCAATGAAGTGGAGAGTTTGCATCTTTTGTAGAAAAGGGGAGGTAACTGGCCAAATACTGGACAAAAATATGGGGTGTGCATGCTAAGAATGCAAAGAGCTTATGGCGGGTAACAAATTCCCTGTTTTGGGGACTAGTAAGATGAGAGTACTGGGTGCAAAGCTCTGGTGCTCTGCCTCCAGGATGCCCAGGCTTTTAGTGATGCAGTGTGGTAACTGGGATGAGGTATTTTGGCATGATCTGACTTCGTATTAATGCGAGGCCCGCTCTTGAGGGAGTAATACGACACCGGGTCGATTTTTAGTCGGAGACGGAGAAAGATCAAGAATTGTCATCAGCTGGTGCTATTAGTAATCTAAGAACTGTGGTGACAGATGGAAAAGTACCGCTTTGGATTAGCATGTTCTCTTCAGTCTTATTTAATTAGTCTTTGTTGTCTGATTTTCGTGTGTGTTTTTTTTTAGCAGTCGCCTGCTCAGCTTTAGGCTAGTAGGTCTGAAACAGTGTCGTAGGTAAAGCGGGAGTGTTCTGAACGGTGAGACATGGGTGGTGTTCATTAGGTACCAGAGTATTTCATTCCTTCTCTACGTTGCTGAGATTCCTCAGGGCAGTGTTAGTCAGAATTACTTCAATGAAAATGGGGTATGTGTTCCGAGGGAAATAAACCTGGAGGTTTTCATACCGTGGAGCTGCTCCGTTTGTCCCTCTGCTCAGGTGTCCTCTGTCGCTTTGGCGTTTGAGAGGAGTAACAGTTACTCAGCTTTGCCAGTTTGTGATGCCGGTTAGTCTGAGGTCGCTTTTTGAGAAAGGGATTCTTAAAACTTGAGCCTGCTTTACCCTTCTTAAAAGAACATTGTTCACTTAGCAGATAACTGAAATACTTGTTAATATGGAGGAAACGCTTAATGCTTCAGTTGCATTGTTTTTGAAAGGTCGTAGGGGGGAGGGTGTTTTTTGACCTGTGAGACCAAACCTTTAGAGATGTACACCGGTGAATAGCTCTGGAAATGAAGGTATTGTCTACCTTTAGAACTGGTGTTCTGCGGGTACTTGTGAGCTTTGTGTATTGGGAGCATCATTCAGCACCGAGAGGCCGAGCTGTTTGAAACCAAGAGCTTATTAAATTTCAGTGTTATTTTAGTCTCCGGGCTTTGCACAGACTGCCAGGCTAAGTAAGCTTCGTTTTGAAGTGCCTGCTTGTGGTTGAACCCTTCGCACCTAGGTTTAAGTGAATTTATTTGATTAAAAGTGCATTGAGAGTGCTTTTTAAAGTATTATCTTTCTAGAATGGAAGGGTTAGATTTAAAAACAGAAACAGTTGCAATTTCCGTGGAATTCCATTACTTCGAATATACACTATCCTAAAATCACTTGCATAGATGCTCTTGTAGGATTATTCAAAGACATTTGCTTGTGAAGATGTGGGAATTTTAAACTAAGAAATCAACTTGCAAATTAAGTTTTACAAGAAGCCTATTACACTAAGTAAAAGGAATGAAATATTAAGCATTTTGTTGACTCACTGGTGCATTTTTTAATTACACATCATCATAACCTCAGTATGTATTTATATACTCTGTGTACTTGGCGTTCTGATCTGTATCACTGGATAAGCTTTTTTGAGCTGGTAAATATTTTCAGGTGTCTTCAGTGTTCACATTAAAATCAAACCTACTGGTGTCTGGAGTGATAGTTTAATTAGGTTATGACTGTTCAGCCTGCTCTTATAATAATGCTGACTTGACTTGTCAAGGGCAGATGCTCAGGAATACAGTTTGGGTTCTGAAAATTAATTGCTTCAGTGGCCAAAATTATAGGACCTTAGATTATAAGAAATAGGTTATAATTGTGTTTTAAATTTAGACAAGTTTAGGTTATTATACTTTCCTAATGCTGTCTAACTAAAGGTTGGGGTTTTTTTCCTGCTTTGGGAGGCTTTTTGACGAATGTAGTAAAAAGGAAGGAAATGGTGGGTTGTCAGACAACATTTCATGGAGCAGGCATAATCTGACATCTAACTGGATAATTTTAATCTTGTTTCCCCATAGGATTTTATGGAAGACCCTGGGTTATGGAGCAGAGGAAAGAACTTTTTAGAAGGCAAGTCATGCTTCCTCTCGCCACAGCACATTCCATCGCAATATAATCATAATCCACTTAAGCCTAATAAGAATTACTGTTGTAATCTAGAGCAGCTTTTTGCCTAATGTTGGTATGCTTGGGGCCTCATATTCATTTTTCTATCTTGCCTAAACCAAATTTGTCCAATATCAGTTGTGCATAAAGTTGTTGTGACTTGATGGTTTAACATGATGTTTAATGAAGAAGTATATTAAAGCAAGGCCTAGATCAAGTAAAATGTAGAATTTCTGAGTTTGGAGACTTTCCTCCCAATGAAAGCTTTTTTCCCTGTGTTTATAGACTTCAGAAGTGGGGACTCAATACATACCTGTATGCTCCAAAGGATGACTACAAGCACAGGATGTTCTGGCGAGAAATGTACTCTGTGGAGGAAGCAGGTAATTACCTTTATTTCCCCTCTGTTTTCTGTAGACACTTGAATGAATTGGTCTTTGCTGCACATGCCTCTGTGTGTGTTTAATCACAGTAGCCATTTCCGAAGGTGAGTGGAGACCTGTTCTTAATACCCTGCAGATAGATTTAGTGGAGCTTTGGTACAAGCATGGATTTACTACTTTTAACTATGACTCTACAGATGATTTCTAAAGCTGTTTTTAAAGCTTTGTCTTATGATATTTACGTTTGTTTTTTTTTTTTCCCAGGGAAACATTGCTCAGAATTATTTTGAAGTAGAAATTATTTGCTTCAAAAAATAAAGACTGATGAGGGAAAAGCATGCCCTTTGATGTGATTCAGTAGGTTTTTGTCTCAATGAAGAGAGTACGGATCAGAAAAGCAGCTCCTGACTATTTATTCAGAACATAAAAGACCTGTTTAAGCTTGTATGAGGTTTTTTTTATACACCTCTGGCATTTATGGGATCTGCATCATTTTATTAGCCTGTGGGTATTATCATACTCCCTGGGCGAGGGGAAAAAATGATACTGACTTGAAATAATTTTTCTTGGAGGCTGTCACAGCATAGGGTCAGGGTTGC
The DNA here is from genome assembly GCF_000691845.1 of Merops nubicus. Lineage (NCBI taxonomy): Eukaryota > Metazoa > Chordata > Aves > Coraciiformes > Meropidae > Merops > Merops nubicus. The sequence goes on along the minus strand of NW_008603830.1, from coordinate 20,776 downwards.
CCCCGGACCTGTTAGAGATGCTCTCTGTTAACCCCTTGTTCTGTCTAAGGGCTCAGGGCAGCACCCCACAGAGCAGAATTTGTGCTCCCCCTCCCTATCCCTTAGTTTCCCCTAGATGGAGAGATAAACAAGGGAAGTCAGGAGTAAGAGAGACTTAGCACCAACTGGAAGTGAATAAAAATAAAGTGTATTGTTTAACAGGAAACAGAAAGCAAGAAGGGAGGTAGATATATACACAAAGTTGGGGGAAAACAAAGTATACCCAAGCTATACAAAACCTGATCTTGGATGGTGCAGGATTGCTCGGCACCGTGTGGATGCCGCACCGCTGTGTTCTCCCACCCTGGAGCACCCACCTCCTGCCTCTTATAAGAGTATGGAAGAGGGAGAGGGAATAACTACTTCACCCCTGGGACCCTCAGGGTCCTAGATGTCACCTGTCCCACCCCCAAGCCTCAAACCACAACACCCCTCTTCCCCTTCCCTCCCCTCCCCCCAAAGTGGGAGAGAAACGGGATAAGGAAGAGAGACTGATCAATTGGAAATGTAATACAGCTTTAATGAAAATACTATTACTACTCCTAATAGTAATAATAAGATGGAATATATGCAGACATACGAAACCAGTCTCGAACCCAGTTCCCCTGATGGCAATACATCAGACCCTGGGGAAAAATCCCAGGCTGGACTGGGTAGCAGATGGTAACTGGGTACAGGAGCTGGGTTCTGGAACTCGATTCAGGAAGACAGGATGGACAGAGTCATCTGCTGCCTGCCACTCAGGGAGCAGCAAAGGGGAGAGAGGGCCTTGACCCTCGCAATCCTTCAGCTTTTGTACCAAATACGAGGGATAGGGGATGGAATACCCCATTGGAGAATTTACAGTCACTTGTCCACTCCTCTCTGCAGATGCAGCCTTTACTTTCTGCACCCCTCTGTGATGTACACAAGCTTTAGCAGTCACCTTGGTCTGCACACCAGCCCTTGGTGGTAACTCTAAACATGGAGTGTTATCACTGCTGGAAGCAGACAGTCTGTGAAAACATGCTGATAACTTCAGGCAGTGCAGTTAATTAGAAGAGCTTTAGCTGAAAAGTAAAATCATTGAACAGAATTAGTTCTGTTCTACCCCAAACCAGGACAGAGGCCACTTCAAATCTCTACGAAAATACAACCTCAAGGATACAGCGAGGTGATTGTCAGTAAGAATGAAGATTGTTAATTATTCTAAAAATAGTTCATTTTGTGCAAGATTAAATTTGCCGTTTATTTCTTAAAGCAAGTACTTCTGCACAGGGATGTTAGCATAAAGTGCTCTTTTCATTTGCCCCAAGCTTCAGTCTTATGAACAGTGTGAATCAGTGTCATGCAGCATATTGTCTCTTAGCGTGGGTGACAAAAGTGGAAAAAGTAATAGGTCTAGGATAGGTCTAGGTGTGCATACTCTAAAACCAGACTACATTCATATTTGCCTCACAGCACTGAAATAATAAGAATTTTTTTAATTGTTAACAACTTATTTTCCGTGTTAATTTTTTTTATATTCCTTTTATAGAACATATCAACTTGAAATAACAGCTGTTATATTCCTTTTGGCATAATTTTGGAGAACTCTTCCAAATAATTTGGTGCTCTTTCCTGTTTTTGTTTTTAGAAATTCCAGCAATTTTTTTATTATTATGGTAGCAGAGGCATCTGCATGTTATAATTTACTTATAATGATGTCTGAAATTTATTTCTTTAATTAAATTCTTCTGAAATATTTGAATTTGGTTTCCAGAGCAGCTAATGACTCTAATATCAGCTGCACGAGAACATGAAATAGAATTCATCTATGCAATCTCTCCTGGACTCGACATCACATTCTCTAATCCTAAAGAGGTGTCCACACTGAAACGCAAACTGGACCAGGTGAGTGTGACACAAGCTACCACAGCTGCAGAAGTGTCTCATCTTGCACTGGATTCTGAAGGGTGTTCTTGGGAGCTCATTTTCAGAGTATTTTAGGGCCTTGAAGTCAAGGTGCATTTCTAAAGCAAGAACTCTTATCCACAACAAAGCCTTGGGAGGCAGACCTGAGTACACATCTTCTTTGTTCTCCTAATTGACTCCTCCCCTCTGTTTAAAAGCTATTACAGAGTTAGCTTTTTTCCAGCTGTCTGTCCAGTGAGATCAGCTTTGGATTGTTAAAACTGGAACAGATTGCAGGTCTTTAGAGGTCTAATCTTTGAGAGAAGCAGAGCAGTGGGTCAGAGATAGGCATTAATTGTGAGTAGATACCAAAGTCTGTCTTGCTTCCTCTGCCTTCTCTCCTCCATTCTTTTTAAAAATTCAATGGTTTGATTTTAAAAAAAAATTAAACTTTTTGCTCTTGTCTTTTGTATTAGGTTTCCCAGTTTGGCTGCAGATCTTTTGCACTGCTGTTCGATGACATCGATCACAACATGTGTGCAGCAGACAAGGAGGTTTTCAGTTCCTTTGCTCATGCTCAGGTCTCTATCACAAATGAAATCTATCAATATCTAGGAGAACCAGACACATTCCTTTTCTGTCCTACAGGTAAAACAATATGCATCATTTAGTTCAGACTTACAGGAGGGGCTTTGTAATCTTAGTGGTTTCATGTTTAGTTACTGCTTCAAGAAGGGGTATTTTCGGGTTGTTTGTAGAAATTGATTTATAAAGAAAGGTTCAAGTAATACAAATATATGCAGAGTTTTTACCCAACCTACGTGTCTCTGAAAGGCAGCTTGATAGAAAGTTCAAGAAGTTTGAACCCAAAATTGGGTTAAAGGAAAATTTCTATCTGACTTGTACCAAAGTATTTCTGCTTCTTGATCTAGCTTGCTGTTAGTTTTTTTAAATTTTATTACAGAGGTACAGCAGTCTGTGCTCACTTCTGTCATTGGTGCCCATCTTTAATAAGATTACCCACTTTCACTAGTCACTGAGTTGATTTACTTATTAAAAATTAAGATTACTTGCTTCCTTAAATTGCAAGCTTCCTCTAATACCCATAAGAATAGTGTAAGGGAGAAAGAATCACTATGTCCAGGGGTGTGGATTGCTCAAGGAAGGTTCAATTCAGTAGGAATTATATCATTGTTGCTAATTTGTTTATCCTCTTTCTGGTGTTAATATTTTTTTTTGCATTTGCACTTCATAATCAGTCTTAGGTTTTCTAGTTCTCTTGCATATTATCTGCTCTAACCTTCTATTTTTGGACTGGATTATTTTTTTCCTAATTTTGACAGGTGAACAATTTAAAATAATTTCTCTACCATTCCTTTCTGATCTTTATGCTAAGTATCATTCATAATGTCCCTTTTTTTTTTTAGACATTTTTTGCCTTTCTTGATTCATTTTATAAATGCTTCTCTTCTCAAATGATAGTGTTCTCTCAGTGTACTTGTGAAACAGTTGGGTGTGATGTCACACCTGTGCATCCATCTACTAGTGATGATATTCTCTTTTCCTGTGCAGAGTACTGTGGAACTTTCTGTTATCCAAATGTTGCCCAGTCACCGTATTTACGGACTGTAGGAGAAAAACTGCTCCCTGGCATAGAGGTGTTATGGACAGGTAAAAATTGTTTGAGTTTTTTTGTTTGTTTTAATTGTTGTTGTTCTTAAAAGTGATTTCTTGTAAGCATTTAGTTAAAGAAACCATCCAGCTACTTGGGTGTTGACTCTTAAGTCTGTTTCCCTCTTAGGTCCGAAAGTTGTATCCAAAGACATTCCAGTAGAGTCCATAGAAGAAGTTTCTAAGATCATCAGGAGGGCACCAGTTATCTGGGATAACATTCATGCTAATGATTATGATCAGAAGAGACTTTTTCTGGGACCTTACAAAGGTCGGTCAACTGAGCTCATCCCTCGACTCAAGGGAGTTCTGACCAATCCAAACTGTGAATTTGAAGCAAATTATGTAGCTATTCACACGCTTGCGACCTGGTACAAGTCCAACATGAATGGAGTGAGAAAGGACGTGGTGATGAGTAAGTATGCCTAACTGTTGGCTGGTACCTATGCGCAGCCCTGTAAGTCAAACTGATAATTTTCTTTTTTAAGCTACTCTAGCCTCTTCTCACTAACTTCTTTTTAAGATCACTTAGCAGTTTTTATTCTAGAAGTAAATTGCAGTTGCCTTGACAGATGATGAGCATCTATATCTTTATTGATTTCCTGGGAAGTATTTCTAGCACATGATATCAGAGTATTTTTTAGTCTTGAGAGTGGTACCTGTAGTTGTATGAAAACCACTCCCAGCAAGCAGTTTCAATGCTCTAATTTGACCAACGTGTCAATGGGTTTGATTTCATTGGAATTGAGGCAGTTCAGATCAAAAGGGAAATGCTGAATGCCAGAGTATCTAGTTTCTGCATACTGTTCCTGCATTGACATTGATGGTGACCATACTTTTGCCTTTGTCCTTTGTGAGGTAAGGCTGTTCTTGAATGCCTTGGCTAAGGCATTTAAATGGCTTTTAAATGAAACTTGCATGGTAACTTTTTTGAACTTGTCTCTGTAGCTGATACTGAAGACAGCACAGTTTCTATCCAGATCAAACTGGAAAATGAGGGGAGCGATGAAGATATTGAAACGGATGTTCTCTACAGCCCACAAATGGCCCTGAAATTGGCCTTAACTGAATGGTTGCAGGAATTTGGGGTACCTCAGCAATACAGCAGTGAGTCTGACTTGGTATTATTCTGGGGTTGGTAGAAAAAATGAGGTTAAATGTTCAGCATTTGCATTTAGATAAAAATTATTTTACAGATCCTGGCAATTGTATATTTTTCAGTTGGAAGTATTTTTTCTTACTAGTTGGGGAAACCTTAATAAAGAATGAATGGTTGACATTCTGCAGTGTGCCTGTAGTGACCCAAGTGATCAGCAGAAGCAAGCTTGATGCATGATCCTTTGACACTTCTGATACAGGAGAGGAAGGAGCCTGGATCTTGCTAGTCCCGGTTCCTACTAGACTTCTCTGGGACCTGAGACCTGAGAGAATAGGAAGAATAGTCTTTTTTTTTTTTTAAGTGGGTGTTAGATTATTGTAAATATCAGTTCTGGCCCAGAAGAGTTTGTGTTCATCCAGTTGTTTTAAGATGGCCTTATTTTTCTGAAGTTTCTGTCTGCAGAAACCAGCTGGGTACCTTCCAGCATTGTACGCCTTTCTTATAACAATTGTAGGGAGCTTAGGATTTGAGGTAAAATTGTGTTTTCTCAAAAGGAAAGCTCCCTGATTGGATGCCGTAGCAACAGAATCATCCATGATTTGCAGAAGTTGCTGATTTGAATGTTACTTGGCAGATATTGAAAACTCTAAACTTGTTTCTTCTTATTCTCAGGTAGGCAAGTGGCCCACAGTGGTGCGAAAACTACTGTAGGGGATGTAGGGCCTCTGGTGGCACCATCCTCCTTAAATGCAGCAACTGTGGTCACCACGGTTTACCAGGAACCCATCATGAGTCAGGGGGCAGCGCTGAGCAGCGAGTCACCGGCCTTGGTGAAGGAGGAGGAGAAGAAACAGTCTGATGAGGAACCAATGGACACGGTGGTGGAGAAACAAGACGACGCAGACAAGAATGCCAATCAGATCCTGACGGATATTGCCGAAGCCAAGATGGCGGAGGAGTTGAAGCCAATGGATACTGATAAGGAGAGCATAGCTGAATCAAAGTCTCCAGAGATGTCCATGCAGGAAGACTCTGGTAGTGACATTGCCCCTATGCAGACCGATGAGCAAATTAACAAAGAACAGTTTGTGCCTGGGCCAAATGAAAAGCCTCTGTACACGGTAGAACCAGTGACTTTAGAGGACTTGCAGCTTCTCGCTGACTTGTTTTACCTTCCTTATGAACATGGGCCCAAAGGTGCACAGATGCTGAGAGAATTCCAGTGGCTCAGAGCAAATAGCAGTGTTGTCAGTGTTAACTGCAAAGGAAAGGATGCTGAAAAAGTGAGTGTGAATCTTGTTTCTCTCCTTTTAAGTCGAAAGCCTGAGCAATGTTTTCTCTTGACTGTAATAGGGGACTAGTGTTCTACTTTCTAGGACCTGGAGGGTGTAACTAACCATGGGTCACGGTAATTTTTGTTCTTCCCGTGGAATCTATTTTAAGCCCTGTAGTGCCATTTGGCTATGAAGGCAGTCTGGTGTCTGCATTTACCAGTGACCCCTGTACTGGCCTCCCTTCTAACAGCCATAGAGAATATCCCCGAGTCATGTGTGGTGTGGTAGTCCTTGCTGGTAAAATGAAGTCATGAATTGTATAGTTCTCCATATTTAGGGTTCCTTTCCTGCCTCAAAGGCCATGCTTGATTCTGTGGATCTTTTGCCTCCGTTCGTAGATAGAAGAATGGCGTAACCGGGCAGCCAAATTTGAAGAGATGTGCAGCTTGGTGATGGGGATGTTCACTCGCCTCTCCAATTGTGCCAACAGGACAATCCTGTATGACATGTACTCCTACGTCTGGGATATCAAGAGTATTATGTCAATGGTGAAATCTTTTGTGCAGTGGTTAGGTAGGTGCATTGGGAGCCATTATAATCCCAGATAGTGGGTTTTTTGTTTTGTTTTTAATTAGCCCACGGGGAAAACAAAGTATCAGGCAAATGTGTTTTCTCAGACGTGGGGTCTGGTTTAACCCAGTTTTAAAGGTTTTCCTGCTCCACTACTTGAAGCAATCCTTGCTGCGAATTTGCTTTGGTATTGTAAATGAAGTCTGCTGGATGCTTAAGATTGGAGACCTTGATTTTCTTCTTGGGCTAATGAAACTTGAATCTCGTCTGACACGTAAGTGTTGACTTTAACTTACTCTTGACTGAATGCACACTGGACTATGCCATGTAGCTCTATGGATACCCTGGTGTATGATTGGAAATGACACTACGAAATGTGACCACATCAGCCATCTGCTGCTTGCTCTGTCTCGATAACGTATCGCTGTCTTCAACAGAACAATTGCAGAAGTGACCTCTCAATGGGACTGGCCAAGAGGAAGCCACTCCTCCCAGCCCTGTGCGCATGCGAGCTTTAGCATAAGGCTATTCTGGTGCAAAATAATTTCCTTTAAACACTTTCCAAATTGCTGATTTTTTTGTTTGGTTGGTTTGTCTTTTTTCTTATTTTTTTTGTACTGGGTGCAAATTGTAGAGTTCTCTCGACAGATTGTCTGAGATGTAAACAGATCTTGAAACAGTTTTTTTTGTTGGTTTTTTTTTTTGTTTGTTTGTTTTTTTGTATGTGGCTTTTTTGTCTTTTTTTTGTTTTGTTTTTTTTTTTTTTTTTTTTTTTTTTTCTCTAAAAGACTTTTGAGGGGTTTTAAGTTGACAGCACCAGCATGGCCTGGGTAATCCTAGTGACCTCATTTCACTTCCAGGTTTCAATCCAACTATAAGGATTATGCTGTGGACTTGCTTGACATACACAGCAGGCAGCAAAGCTGATGGCCTCACATCGCACTTTTTGTGGCTGTCACAAACCTCACAGTGGTTAACCATTACACAACCTTGGTCTAGTCCTAGTGTTTGGATTGTCTTTAAGTGATACGCTTATTAAAACACTGGCAGGTTTAAGCAGGGACAGAGAAGACATGTTAAGTCATCAAGTCAGTCCATGCTCAAGTTCTTGTTTTGTGCTTATTAAATATCTGATCCCTGTACAAATGGTTGAGAAAGAGGAAAAGCTCTTAAGACTGCTTTAAAGACTGCCTTCTACAAAGTACAGAGAAGAAAACTAGGTTGGGAGGAAAGCTCAGCAGCATTTTAGTATGTTCACATCTCTACCTAATGCTGTTTACAAGCTGTAGTTGGTGCATTTGTAAGACCGGTGTAGCACAATTCCCACAACTTTACTGTTCTTTCTGTATGTTGACCTTTAGCTGGAAAGAATGGTCTCTTTTTGATAACATAATCTATTTAAAACTCCACTTAAAAACTCTGTTAAGAGAACAGTAATTCTTGGAATCTGCCAACATCAAGGGCCCAGTTTAAGACTGCATTCCAGAATTATCAGATTACCCACTGATTTCAGCTGACATTACCTTCAGTTTTCAGTGTCCCTGTAAAGTTGGGTTCAGGTCTTTAAATGCATTGAATGTTTGCAATAGTTCACATCAGAAGCCAACTTTGTAACCAGCTCTGTTAAGTGTGGCACTGTTCTACTCCAGTACTCGAACTGGTGTTAGTTTTAAAAATAATAGGTTTTGACAGGTACAGTTTAAAGCTCTCATGCTCTCAGTGCTTCTGAGAGAGGGGATGCTTTTGTCTTCAGCTTGCTTTTTGTCACGAGTGTAAATACCTATAAAGCAAAGATCATCTATAAAATACATCATTATGTACAGCTAAGTACATTACAGATCCAAACAAACCAGTTTTCACAATGGTGTGCTCAATGGTCCACTGAACATTCACTTTCTTTGCCTCTCCTCCCAAGTCCAGCTAGCATTCAGTCCCTTAAACTAGTGTGGCTGTACAGTACTATGGATTACTAATGACTTCTATTGTCTTCTTCCCCATTGTGTACAGATGGGAGAATCTTCAGCACAAGTTTCTACTGCTATTGGATGGACAGCGCCAGAGTTCACAGCGCGTCGTCATTAATTAATTAAAATGGAAAGGTTTTGTCTGTGAGGCAGCTCAGATAGACTAGATGTGCAAAAGGCATGAGCTGAAGTCACATTTGCGCAGCGACTGAGGCATTAACTATGTTTTTCATTTATACAGCTCTTCATTCACGCAGCTCTTTACTGTAATAATTGGAAGTGCTAGTTAAGCTGTAGTCTCAAAGGACAGACAGATACTGTCTTCCAAGTTATTGACAAAATCTCCTCTTGTAAAAGGGTGTGTTTTTACGTGAGAATTCTGAAATGCGGGGGTAAACCAAATTCAAATTCTGATGCTTGGATCTTTTCTCAAATTTACCCTACTTAGGGTACTTTGTATTTAACGTGTAGTTCTAAACTCTCATAAATGTCAAACTTGGCACACTTTGGGACTCTCTGACTAGCACAACATACTTGTCTGTACTGATCCGAGACTGTTACTTGAACAGGAGGTAGATTGCTGTCCACAAAAGGAAAAGAGTATTTGCGCTGCTCATCTTGTCAGAAAACTAGATGGGTAATTGAAATCTCCACTCCAGATACCATGCTTTTTTTTTTTTTTTTTTTTTTTAATTGGAGTTCTCATTTATGTTAGCTGGTGAAGGCTGTGGTGCCTTGCTGGGAACAGTGTTGAAAGTCAAACAGCTAATGGAAGTTTCTATTCCAGAGCAAGCGAGAACTAAAGCTTGAGCACTTTGAGCCTGCTGTGGCTGGTCAGTGCACTTGATAGGCTTGAGGAGGAAAAAAAACCAAATTGCTAAAAAGCAAAGCTAGGGCTATCTGTGGCCGACAGGGTGTACTAATGAAACTGCAAGCTAACTCCAGGTAACACTACTCAGCTTTTCAACGTGGAGGTACGGCCTGGATTGTGTAAACCTGCATAGTCCCTTGCAGGAATACTGTTTCAGACAACTGTCCTGGCTGCCCGAGCTGTTCAGATTGCTTGCACATATTGCCGGTCCTAGTTTTCTGACAAGATTATAAACAATCATTACTAAAATGTGACTTCAGAAGGGTCCTTTGTTTTTTTTTTTTTTTATGGGGCTGTGATAATGGCATTTGACCTAAAATTTACGGGAGCAGCTACTGAGCCACATAGCTTCCAAGTTGTCATCTTTTCATAGATGAAATGGATGTTTCAAATATACAAGAAAAAGTATAAAATGTCTGGGAAGCTTATGTAATTGTGCATGGCACTGTTCTTGTGCCTGTGGTCTGGAACAAGGTGCGTTAGCTGTGTCTCCTCACTTGTTCCTAAACTAGTCCGTTACGGGCAATCAGAAATTTGGAATACCTCGATTAGTGCGCAAGCACAAACTCTTTATAAATGATACATTATTACAGCCTCCCCCCAAGCCCTGGATTCTAGCTCAGTTAGAGAGCTTTTTCCACAAGTATGTGTTAGCTTTTTGGACATGTTAGACACCCAGGAAATCCCCCTTCTCGTAACATTCTCCGCTTGGATCTGATCTCAACAGGGTGTCGTAGTCAATCTTCAGCACAGTTCTTAAGTGGAGACCAAGAACCCTGGGCCTTTAGAGGTGGTCTAGCAGGAGAGTTCCAGGTATCAATATGACTTCACAACTGAATGACGTTTTCTTTGTTTTATGAGAAACCTTTTGTTGCACATCAGAGGTCTGGAAGGATTGGTCTGCCGAAGGCTTTCTGGTCCAAAGCCCATTAGCCTTACAGCTTGGTTTAAAACAATTTTCCTCCCGTTTCTACAGTAATTTCTCAAGGAGATGCTGCCTGTCCCCCGCGCATGCGAAGCGCAGCGGCGTTAGTTGTACATTTCACATGGTTTCTTTGCAGGTCGCACAGCATTTTTACCTGCGCCCGCAATTGCACAATGCGCGCACGCTTCTCTGCCGATGGGAATTCCATGAGCAAAAGAGATACTCCCCCAAATTTCCATGCCTCTCTAGAAGGAAGCTGCGACGTGCTTCGTTGCAGAGGTTTCGATTGGCAAGCGTTCCTAAACCTGTTTCGTACCACGTTCAGATTTGTTCATGGATTTTTCCGGCGCTACTTTTCCCCCCTCACAGGTGCTCTGCGCGCAGCAAATTGAATCAGCGCATTGCTTTTGGGATAAAGCGTCTCCTCTGGCCAGTTAACCCTCTTCAGACCAAACCTTTCCTCCTGACATTTATGTTCTTATACGGAGACAGTGTAGATACGATTGGTAAAAAGTATTTTAAAGCAGATAAGATTAGCAGACCCTTAGAGTGCTCCTTCAATTGCATATTTTAAAACACCAATTGGATATTTTCTATTCAAATAAGGTCTTTGCATTTGTAAAGCATACCAGCCCCACTTTCTTCTGGGGTGCCTGCAAGTAGCAAATGTTAATTTGGGAGTCTGCAGTGCACACCCAAGTGTGATGGGTTTTGTTGTTCATACAGTCATATTAAGTATTTTGTTTTCACAGCGCTTGCTGCCTATTGATGGGGCAAATGACCTCTTTTTTCAACCACCTCCGTTAACGCCCACTTCCAAAGTGTACACCATACGACCCTACTTTCCTAAAGATGAGGTAACTGCGTTTGACCCTCGTCACTGTTGTTGTTAGTGATGCGTTTCCTTTTGTGGCAACACAGGTTACAGCCGAGCCCCTTCATCCCCGAAAAAAATGGGTCCCAGTACCTTGCACAAGGCACAAATGTGGTGTCAGGGAAACTGAGGTTCAGTGACTTGCCTGGGGTTCAGCAATGTGCTGTGCAGCACTGCGGGGATACTTGCATCTTGCCTTCCACTCTCCCACTCCACTACCTTTTTATTGTGTCTCAAAACGTAGTTGTTAATGTGATAATAGCATGATAATGTGATAATAGTCCAGCCATTCTTACTGGTTTAATTACGGTTGTAAACTTTGCCCTCTGGTTTTGAAAGGATCGTTTTCAAATCTGTATTAGAATGTTTGATGCTTTGAAGCCAGGAATTTAGTAATAATTTTTATTAATTGGCGGGTGTCCCACCTTTTTTTTTTCTGAAGAGATGTTCAGTGTAGCTTGCTTTCTGTTAGCTTAGCAAGAGTAACGCTTGAAACTATTCTATCAGCCAACAGTTAACACTCTTTATGGATGGGGTTTGAACAGACTAGGGATTAATGGAGCTTGAATTTTGCATTTGAAACAGTAGTGTTTAGGTTGTCCTGTGCTGTTCTTGTGGGCACTGAAGCAGCCTTTTCCATACCTTAGTGCAGGACTCTGCCTCAGCTAGTTTGTTGGGTTTAGGCAATGGAGTTTATATTTTTAAGCCACCGAAACAATTGGTGATGCAGCTTAAACATGCAGTCATAAAGAATATTTCTTCTGAGGAGGAATTGCCTTTTTACAAAAAAAGGCAGGAAGCGTGTAAAGGCTTTTGGTTGAAAAGTGTAAGGTTTCTTATTTAAGGTATGACTGATACAAGTTCACTCTTTAAAAGCCTTCTAGCTCAATCTCTTTAACATGCAGAAAGTCAGGGTGTGACTGACCTTCACAGTGGTTAAAGTGTTGTACTTGAACATCAGAGGTTTTGAAAAGGGACTGTGTAGCAAGGGTTTTGATCTTCACTGTGTGTTTGGTAACTAACCCTCAGGTTTAATCTTGTGCTGTTACAAACATGGAGGAGGTTGACTCCAAGCATTTCCTTCCCAGCAGCCCAACTTAAACACAATGTTTTTGAAAGGCAACTTTGAGTTACTTTCAGGGAAGGGGGTTGAGGGGGAAGGTAGGTCCTTTCCCACAGCTGGGAGCTCTTGTTTGTGTAGCTTAAATGCCTGTCAGTGCTAGTTTGCAGCAGAGCTGATAATGGAATCTCTCTAAAGCAAAGTTGTTAGCTTTTGAATGCAATTGACTTGACATCATCTCTCCTCTCTTAGGCATCTGTATATAAGATCTGCAGAGAAATGTATGCTGATGGAGCTGATCAACCCTTCCACAGTTTACCAGATTTAATTGGAGACAAGTAGGTGTTAGACGTGAATGACCTACAGAAGTGGTTCTGAAGGATGAAGTCCTCACACTGTATTTAATTTGAGTTTTTGAAGGGGGGGGGAGAATACAGGGAGCATTTGATTAAAAATTAAAAAAAATCTACCCTCTGTAGGCCTCTGAAAATGGAGGTTTTGGCTTCTTAAAGATAACATTAACAGTTATGTCTCAAGTTTATACGCAGGGCACCTGCTGTGAGCCATTAGGAAAAAGACTTAGCTGAAACCTCTGTGTCATGAAACCTGTGCATCATAGTATCCTCTTACTTCAGATACTTTGTGAAAGTATATCATGAGTGTCCCTAGTCTTTAGTTACTGTGATTTTTTTTTTTTCCAACTTAGTGTAGTTCTTCAGATAATTGAATTTTTTTTTAAAGGACGAATCTCCCAGCCAACTCGCTTGAGTTTTTTTCTGAAATACATGTTACAGAATAAAAGTGAGATGAACTTAAAGGACATTATATCTGAGCTGTAAAACAAGCTCTTTTTTATGTCTTGACTGTTTTATTTAGAGCTTTGTAAAGAGGCTGCTCTATGAGTGACGGGAAGGTAGTTAAAAAAGGATGTGTAACTGGTATCAAAAAATACCCAGAAAAGAAGATGGCATAACAAGGAGTTAATGGCAGCAGAGAAATAGCGGGGGAAAGGTGAAAGAAGTTTGTGTCTGTAGAAGTGTGAGTCAGGAGAGCAGTGTGTATAGAATTCAACTGTGGGATCCCAATTGGAGATGTTGCTCATAGCTGTGTTTTGACAGCTGATCAGTCTGGTAGTGCTTAGTAGGAACTAATTCTGTGACTGAAGGACTCTGTCACTTCTTTGGATGACCCCAGGGTCTCTTCCAGAGTACCTGAAGGAGCATACTTGTTCAAAGTGACCTTCTTTTGACTGAATTTGGATGCTTCTTTCTGCAGGTTAGTAGGAGGTCTGCTCACCCTCAGCCTGGATTACTGCTTCGTCTTAGAAGATGAGGATGGCATATGTGGCTATGCTTTGGGAACAGTCGATGTGACTCCTTTCATTAAAAAATGCAAAATGTCTTGGATCCCTTTCATGCAAGAAAAATATACTAAGCCAAATAGTGACAAGGAGCTGTCTGAGGCAGAGGTTGGTATAACCTGTGAGACTGGAACTGTATGCTCAGCTCTTGGTTTCCAAAGCAGGTCTTTGTTTTCCTTTTGCATCTTGAGCTTCCATGCAGTTCAATTTTTGTACCTTTCTGAAGCCTTTGAGCATGGTATTTGCCATCTTAGAAGGTGATGGTAAAATTACTGCCAATCATATACAGTTGTGTTGTATTACAACAATGAGATGTGCTTTAGTAGTAATCGTTGCAGTAAATGTAAGACACCTGAATCTAGGGAAGATTACATTTTGAAAATAAAGGATTGCTTCTGCTCTGTTTTGGAAAATTACCTATTAGTTGCTCCATGCTTCAGGTTGGACTAACCCATGATTGTCATATCAGTTTAAGTATGGAAAACAAATTAAAGAGTGCTTTGTCTTGATCTTACCTTTAGTAAATGCTAAAAATTGGTATCTCAAATTCTTTTGGCAGAAGTTAGAAAAATGATGTCACTGAACTATCAGAAATCGTGAAAAGTTATAGCTGATGCATTCTTGTCTAAGAAAGAAATACATTTAGTACTCAGAGGTGCTGAGTACTCCTGTGAGGCAGGCCCAGAAACACCACTTCTTAGCCTTTTTCTTTCCCTTTCAACAGAAAGAAAATACTTTTCAGGAAGTATTCAACAAGTTGTCTGAATTCAGAGGCTGGTCTCAGACTGGTGGGCCCCCCGAGGGAATCCCCAGCTGGTGAGGGCAGGGCAAAAGTGGCATTGATGGCACTGTGCCTTTGCTTTATTTGACTAGGACTTAGTCTGAAGGAGGTAATAGCTTGGAGAGCACGGGCCCTCCCACACACAAAGCAAAGCATATGTAAATTCAGGGTTTGAAGCAAAGCTAATGCATGTAAAGATACTGGAAACTAAACGTAGCAAAGCTGTAGTAGGTACAATAAGGGAGAAAGGGCCTTGATTTTCACTAGTTCAAAGCTTTTCAGAGAGAAAACGGGAGGTGTTCTCTTGTGCTAACAAACTGGCTTTTCTATCAAGATGCTTAAGCATGTTTTTTGCTCTTGGAACATTGCCCTAGAATGCTCATAAAATATCTTAGAAAAAGTTTGTTGTTGACTGTGGGCTTGAGGGATGTTGCTGGGAGTGCAGAGGAGCTCCTTTACTTTGCTGTTGAGAAATAGATGCTGTGGATTTCTATCCATTTTTTGACACTACAAAGGAACATAGAGAATATTTAGTAGTTGCTTAGAAGCCATTGTCATTGA
>NW_008603830.1:0-5824 GCF_000691845.1 Merops nubicus | reverse complement strand
GGGAAAAGCTGGGTTGGTTTTTTTCTCACAGAATAGGATTGATTTGGTTTCCTTTATGGAATTCTTACCTCTTGATAATCTCGGTCTCTGCTTTGGTTTTAAAAGCTCCCTTTCTGCATTTTTTAGCTCATTTGATATAAATTGTTGACTTCTACTATGGTTCAGTTGTTCTCTAGTTGACTTCTACTACAGTTCAATTGTTCTGTAGTTTACACATCTTGAGCCCAAACTTCATGGGATAAATGAAATGTTTTATTTTGCAGAAAAATCCAATCCTCTGACTTGTGTCACTGCTGTAAGCTTGTCTAGCAGCTTTGTGTAGGTTCCTGTCAGGGAAGTTTATCTGGTATCTGCTTTTCCTGAGATTAGTGATTATTGATCTCAAGAGATGAGTGCATCATCTCTAACTGCTCCTTAGCCCCACCTGTACTCTACACCTTGATAACCTGTTTTACCTCGTGATGTACTTCGGTGGTTGGTAGAAACAGGTATCACCTTTGCCTCGGTGCTCAAAGCCAGCATGGCAAGCTTTGAACACTTTCTGTGGGACTATGCCTGGTACAGTCATGATGAAGAAGAGCCCAGAAGAGCAGATGTGGTTCTGAACCTGGAGTAGCTCAGCGAGTTTGAATTAGTAACTTTGAACAGGGACTCTCCCTGCAAGAGTTTGGGAGATGGCAGTTCATAGAATTGTGGGGATGGCATTTGAACTTGACCTGATACAAACTCTGGGGTTGCTAATGATATGGTTTCTTGTACATTGAAGTCCTAGTTTGGGCTGTTACGATAGTGACTTCTAGGTGGCTTGCTTACTTGAGCCCAGTGTTCCCTAAAGGTTTTAAAATTCAGTAACCAGCAAGAGCAATGGCTTCAGTATATTTGAGATTGGGCTTTGTCTACTTCTGTGCTGCCTCACTTGATTGTTCCATTCGCACGAGTTGGAAGAAGTTAGTGTCTGATTTTTGCAGTCCCAAAGAGCTTCCTGGGTGATTGCAGTAGTCTTTAGTGGTGAACAACCTCCTCTAGTCACCAGCAAGGCTTATTTGAAGCTAGAGACAAATTTGCCTTTGGGGTAAGTAGTTCAAGATCATTGCATGGACACAAGGTTTCCAGGCTGCTGTGAACCAAAGAATAAATGTGGAAGGTTAGGACACTTGGAGCAAAAACTGCCTCTGAGAAATACAAAAGGAGTGTCTCTGTGCAAACTGTTGCTTGGTTATGGGTTGGCTTATGGTTTTTTGCACTTGGAAGTGTGGGTCTCTGAGAACCTATGCAGGGAATCTTGCAATCCTCCTTGAACTGTCTGAGAAGTTTCTGTAGCCTGCCTCTTTATCTGGAGTACAGAGAGCAATTTAGCAGGTGGGGAGCTAAGTGGCCATCAGAGGTATAATTGAAAAGTAGGCTAGTTTGGGGGTACACTCTGCAAGCAAAGCAGTTTCCCTTAATAAAGGTGAAAGTGAAGAGCTGTGTAATACTTAGGTGCCTGTTTCCCATATTCTTTTCAGAAGATAATGCTAAGCTTCCATGAAGAGCAAGAAGTACTGCCAGAATCGTTCCTTGCCAACTTCCCATCATTGATAAAGATTGACATCCATAAGAAAGTGACAGATCCAAGTGTGGCCAAAAGTATGATGGCCTGCCTGCTCTCTTCTTTAAAGGCTAATGGTAAGTGTCTTGCACTCAAGACTCCTTGTTTCCTAGCTACATGTTAGTTCTAAAATGCAAGTTAAACTTGGGACGGTTATATTAAAATGTTGTCTTTGACTGTCAGCCTGAGGTGCTCGATTCCTGCCATAGTTGGCACTCTAGATTTAGGTAAAATAAGAGTTTTCAGATAGCTAACTTCTGCTGCTGTCTTTGATAAAAGGTAGCTTTTCACTTTACCCATTATCCTGCAAATTAAAACAGAGAGAGCAGTTTGGCAATGAGCACACATTTTTGATTCCATTTCCCCCACTGACAGCGGTCGTGGCGCCGGTGGGCAATTGCCAAAACCTGCAGGATGGGGAAGTACTTGGCTCTGCCTTACTGCACACCTGAGGTTCACAGTTCCTCTGCTTGATCTGATGCCCTCTTCTAATGCTGTTTCCTAAGCCAACACCAGAGTTTTGGGGTGCTTTTATGTAAATAAAAGATCTGCAGAGGTTTGTTCAGACTGACAAAACATCTGCAAGGCACAGTCCCTTCAGGGGATGGTCAGCTCTGTTGCCATAAATCTGCTCTCTTGTGGGCACTGTGCTCTGTATTGAGTTGGGTTTAAATGTTAAAATGGATGGGAACTCTAGTAATTGATATATGTGCTTTTTACAGTAACTTTTCTCCTACTGTGTTTTGGTTTTTTTGTTTTCTTTCTTCCTCCTTCAGGCTCCCGTGGGGCTTTTTGTGAAGTGAGACCAGATGATAAAAGAATCCTGGAATTTTACAGCAAGCTGGGTTGTTTTGAAATTGCTAAAATGGAAGGATTTCCAAAGGATGTTGTTATCCTTGGAAGAAGCCTGTGAAGTGCTTGACAACACAATGTTCCAGTACTGTAGTCCCTTAACACCTGGGCAGGTAGTGGTGGGGATCTTCATATGGTCTAGCTGCACAAAGCCAGCAACAAGCCAGCTTGGTAGAAGGGGCTATGCGAAAATCACCCATCACACGTTCAGACTCTAAGTTGTTGGAAGAGGATAATGCTGCTGAAAACACTGTTTTAACAAAGAGAAACCTTGTCCTCTCCTGGTCCTGTGTGAAGTGCCAAGGAATCTTGCATGGGCTGTAGCTTCTCAGAGGAATCCCTCCCAGTCAGCGCTGTGGTTGACCACAGTTCTCTACATTCACATGTCAACAGAAAAGTGGTCTCTGGCAGAAATGTCTGTAAAGATGCAGGTTTTTTCTGTTGTAGATCAGGATGTGCAACTGGAAGTTGCAAAAATGGGAGGGATTGCTTGTATCAATCAGCAAATTTAAAGATAAGTAGCTTCAGTTCTATTTTTTACTATCTTTATGCTTGTTGATAAAGCAATGACCCATTGTCACTTATAATGACCATTGGTTCAAGCTTTGTGCTTTGTTAGGGACAAATGTGCAGTGGTCTGTGGCAGAAGTCACTTAATGACAAACTTGTAAATTTATGTGTATAAAAACTTAGCCCTATGCTGACTAATTTTTTGTTTATTGGTTTTTGTAACTTTTTCTTTTGAAAAGTGAAATGGTATAGCTCCAAGATGGCACTTTTGAATAACCGAAAACCACAGTGGAGAACGAACCTGTCCTCAGCACTGACTGTTCTTATTGTGCCTCGTATCCAGGGCTAGAAACTGAGGCTGGCGGGCCGGGGGAGCGTGTCCCAGCTGGCCCTTCCTCCAGGCGGCGCTTGGTCACTGCTCCAGGTTATCGGCCTGCTCCTGGGACCCAAACAGCAGCTCACAGGGTGCTCTGCCCAACCCGTTAATTTTGGTAACGTTCGCATGGGATTGTGGATGAAGGATGGTGAGAGGGAGAGAGCTGGCCCGCAGCTGGGAGTTGTCCTTGAAACAGTCACCAAGTTTCAAAGCCTGTTCGTACTAGTTTGATTAAATCAGGGTCTTCGAGTCCGGCACATTTGTATCAAATAACTTTTCTATAAGAGATGCCACAATAAGCACATTTTTACACATTATTTAAATGGTTACTTACTTGTACATGTTCCAAGAGTTTAATGTTTTTACCCAGGACTGACACGCTTGGCTATGGGATGGAGGTGGCGTGGTATGGGATCTGGTAGCGAGGTAGTTCCATCCTTTCTGGAATTGGTATTTCATAGAGGTCCCAGTGTCTCCGATGCGTAACTGGCTGATGGTACGCACCTTGTGGTACCTTGCTGCTTTCACCTGCTCCCATCAACTGTCTTTATCTTCCTTTTTCATTTTCCTGGGTTTTTTTTTTTTACATGATATGCAAAGGAGGTTTATTTTCTCTTACAAGCCTCCAGCTACATGTAAGTCGGACAATACAACCTGTGATGAATGTCATTAAGATTGCATTAACGTTACCTGCTACCTGTAAGGAGATGCTGAGTTTGGCATTCTGGTGCAGTGACATGCAGGTTGTTTTGGTTTTTTTTTTACTTTGCAAAATGTGAACAATTTTTTTTTAATATGGTAGCGAAGTATTTAAGTTGAAACAAGTTCATTTCATTTTTAGAGAGAGGTACGGGGTTGTGTGATGGGACTTCATGTAAGTCAGAGCTGAATGCCACTAGTTTTTATACAGCTTTGAGTGCATGTTGAGTAGCTCATACCTTGGTTTATCAGGTGGGAGAGTTTTGTTTCTTCATGGATACCAGAGAAATTAATTTTATCTGGATGCATAACATTACAGCATAGGATGCTCGTGGCCTTATTTCTTGGCTTTTGAGGAGTTGCCACACTTTCTCTTCCTATGATTTTGCTTTTATTATAGAAGTTAATTGTATAAGCCTATGGAATGTCAGGCTGATACCATCATTCTAGGATTGTAAAGTGATATGTTGACATATCTTTCATGGTTATGAATTTTCATTAAGGTTGGAATGCCACTTTCATTAATCTCTTTTTAGATCAACAGAACCTGTAGCAGAAAAAAAGACCTGTAAAACTGTATTTGAAGACCATGCGAGAAATAGAATAAAAACTGAGAAGTGAATGTAAATAAAACCCGTGTATTTTGTGTGTGAGGTTTCGGCAGCGTATGTTACATTGTGCCCTGTGTTGGGTGCCCTTGGGATCAGCTGGCAGAGGATCTCGTTCCTGGTTTTGGTGGTGGCAGTGTGTTGCGTGGTGGGCACTTGCCTGTGCCGATGCTTTTCAGAGGCAGGTATTCAGTGACCCTTCAGAAGTACCTCAAAGCTTCCTGAGGTCTCTGGGGCCTTTCTCATTGGCCCTTCTGTGAGCAGCGCCAGTTGAACTTGACCTGTTATGCAAAATCCAGTTCTTCCAAAGGTGGTCTCCAGGGACTGGCAGAGCCAGTGTGAGCTGTGTTGCAGCAGTGCTGATTTGTTCTTTTTTTCCTTGCTGACCACTGGGTGTAGAGGTTGAGGAAGCCCAGAAGAGCCTGCCAGCAGTGACCAGGGGAGAGATGAAGTGACTTGAGGGGCTGGAGTGTGTGTAAGAGGCAGACGTAGCTCTGCAGCCTGGCCTTAAACTGCATATCCACACAATCTCTTGCTCCGCAGAGGGGTCACGTAGGTACAGCCAGATGGCTGCATGTGGAGAGCAGCTACCGTGGGAGCAAATGCTGTGCTTGTGTAACCAGCCCTGAGCCAGCTTTGGCCTTTTTCTGGGGCCAGGCTCGGCTTCTCAAACCTCTTCAGATGTGTTTTTCTGGAACCGCCTCCAGCCAGAGCAAAGCAAAGGGCCGGCTGCTGGAGGTTTCCTCTGTGTTGGGAGCAGAGCCAGCTTCTGATGGAGAAGGTGGTGTGAGCTCGTGGTTAGTGGCGTTTGGTTTAATTCACCCGCTCCCCACTACACCTCTGAAGCACTTTCTGCTTCGAAAGGCCGATACGGCCCCTCCTCTCCCTGCGGCAGATTTTGAAGCAGGATCTGCCCTTCTGCGCTCACAGGCTCCTGCACCGCAGTCCCCCGTGTCCCATCATGCTGCTCTCACCCGCGTGTAAAGGCACGAGCAGATCCTTCCCACCGTGTCCCTGCTACCCTCCTGCCCCTCTGCTCCCCCTCTTCATCCCCTGGGCGTTCTGCCCCTCCTGCCTCTGATCCGTGCCCTATCTTCTCCCCAGCTTGACACGGGGAGGGTCCCCCCGCCAAGCACGATGCTGTGGTTCGGTTTGGTCAACCCCAGCCAGGCGCCGGGGGCGGGCGCGGGG
>NW_008603829.1:11055-15580 GCF_000691845.1 Merops nubicus | reverse complement strand
TTCTGTGATTCTATGATTCTATAATTAACAAGTAAATGAGCATTTGCTTATCTGCCTAGGCTCCTGTGGGGGCCCCAGTGCAGTAACTATGCTCTGAATCCATGAACTTGGGAGGAAGGCTCACTGAAATACTATTTCCCTTCTTCACATCAACAAATTCTCTCCAGAACTGTAACTAGGTTAAAATAAGGTGGTTCAAACCAAAGCTGGACAAAAACTGAACAGGTTTGTTTTGCCTTTGATACTGCATAAGAAGACACAACCTCAAATAAAAATGTCTGCTTTCTGTAGACACTCAGGCCATTAATTCTAATAGCAAAAGTGGTCTTGGAAAAACAGAAAAGCCAATAAATTCATTGTTCAGTTGCTATCCTACCAATAACTAGCAAAATTTTGGCCCAGACCCTTAAGTATATGTTATTACAAATCCAATAACTGGGTAAGTGCTTCTCATACAGTTGAATAAGAAATATACATGGTGATTTATATTACCAGCTGGAACATGTTTATACTAGCGGAACATTTTGAAATCAAATATTTAAAATTCATATCAGGTTGCACTTATTTCAAACCTCGAAAAGAATTATTTTTGTGAAGCCAAATATGCACATGTGAAAAGTCAATCTAAAGACAGAACCTGAAGTTTGGCTTAATATCTAGCTTATATTTGTGGGATACTGGCACCGAATTCAGCTTACAATGGAACCTAAAGAGACATCACAAATCTCTAGCAGTAGAAAAAAATACTATGGAAAAGGTAGTGGGGCAAAGTTCATTAACAATGTGCCACCCGGTTTTCCGATGATGTTTTCAAAGCCCTGTCTGTTCCTGCTACCTCAATGCTTTGTGCATTTACATGCTTGCAGTTATAGGGAAAATATCTAGTTATTTTTCCAGGCTTTAGTAAGCTGACTCTGTCCTCTCTGTCTTTGATTTACAAATCTGTAGTACAGAGGTCTAGCAACCACAAGCAATTGTTTGAGCTCTCTGTGTGTAGCATATTTTTCTCTTGGTATCTATGGGTTGCTTTCTGGTCTTTCTTCTGTGGAAGTTGTGACAGGGGTGAATCTGAGCCTTTATTTGCACTGATGTTGTACATGGCCGCCTTGGAATCAATGTGATAGTGCTGAGGAGATATGGCTCTGCAGGCAGCCATGGCACAGAGGGATCCCGGCAGTTGTGCAGCCCTGTAGAGGCTGAGCTGTAGTCTCAGGGCTGCTGCATGCTGTCTGGCTCCATGCATACTCCTCAGAGGTGATAGAGATGCCCCAGTCTCTTGCAGCTGGGAAAGATAATATCAGCACCCGCAGTCTCACTATCTTCCCATCTTCTCCCTGTATGGCAGCACGGGGCTATCCAGAAGAATTCTTGGGATGAGATCCTGGTCCCTTTTAAACAGACATCTGGGAATGACTCCTTGCCCTTCTCCAGTTATTCCATGGATAGTTTGTGGTTAAGCTAGTCTAAATATTTTAATGGATCTTAAACTCAGTTTTCTGCACATCAAGTTAGGAAGACTTTAAGCTAGCATGTATAGTCAGGCCTTTGTACCTTGATGATAAGAAGCAAGACCTTTCAGGGGATTTTAAATACTATTTTTTTTTTTTTTCCATTATGTTGAATTTGAACAATGTGTTACTGTAACTCTGTCTCACTGGAGAAGGAAGAGGAAATTGGTGTTTTCTGTGCTCTGTGTCCTGTCTCTGAGGTGTTGGTGGGTGGGTGGTGTTAGTATACTTGCCAGTAATGAAGTACATAAATGTACTAGCTGTCCAAACAGCTTGAACTTGATGATCTTAAAGGTCCTTTCCAACCTAAAGGATTCTATGATTCTATTCTATTTAGCATTTCCCTGATCACTGGGTTTTCTCTAATAATGATGCAAACTTAAGCCTAAACATAAAAATACCCAAAGGTCCCCCACAAAAACCTAATCATACTGGAAAACTCTGGCCATGTCTGAAGATAACAACAATGTGCCAAGCAGAGGTGGTGGTGTTCACAAGTAAGCAAGAGCATCTGAGTCAAGGAGTGACTTTTCTGCTATCCTGCCTCAGACCTATGCCAGAAAAAGTCAGCTAAAATTAGGTAGTGACATTTTCTAGGGAAATATGAGGCGAATCTATTCTGAATGTGCAAAATGACTGAACCACGAGCTAGGGACTGCTGTGCTGGTAGCACATTATATACATAGCTCACAGGGCATAGAAGTTATTTCCCTAGAAACGCTGAATTCTTTAGTACCGAGGCTGCATGAGAGGTGTAGCCTGTGGATATGCATTGACAGCAGTCTCTTAATGCTTCTTCACAGCATCAGAAAGATTCCCTGTGGTGGACTCGAGTCAGGCTCTGTGATTTTCTTTCACGTCTCTTCAAAATGTTTTAATTTTTTTAATACAGTTTAAATATTTCATTATTTCATTATTTCCAGTGGACAAAAAGAAAAGTTTTCTCTTAAAAAAAAAAATATGCAACTTCTCCTCTCCCAGTCAGTGCTGCCGGCTTCAAAAATTAATAGCTCTGATATCTTCAGAGACCAGTTTTTTGTATTTGTTGGCAGAAGAATGGAAAGTACATTTTTAATAAAGCTCCTGTGATGAATATGTGACTCAAAAATAGTAGGCTAAAGCTTGTTTCTATGCTGTCAGATCAGAGACTGCCAAGTAATTTGCCTATATAAACAGTGCAAGAGCAAAAGGCCTATTGTAAAGCTGATCTTATTTTTAGAGGTAGATTTTGGTTTTTGCTCTCACTTCCTTTCCCACTGAGGGCTTGCTTTCACTGCAAAACAAGGCCACCATGGCAAATGCATACCATCTGATTGCCTAAGAGCTTCAAATGGGATACCTTGCAATTCCCAAATCTGCTTCTCCCAAGCAGGGAGCATACATGTGTGTGTTTTTGTGCTGAAGCTTGATTTGCAAAGGCTTCAGCATTGTTCTTCTCTTCCAGTACCCCAACACAGTCACTTTATTATGAAGCAGAGAAACCCACAGCTGGATTCTGCCCTGATGTTGAATGTACGTCCCTACCAATGTAGAAGGATTTGTTTGTGTGGGATTTAGGGCACAGTAGGAACTTTAGTACTGAAAGCAGGCTACAGTCCTGTACATACAATTCTCTGTGCACCCACAGTACATCCTCCAATGCGTCCACAATACCTCCATCACAGTACAAAAGCAGATATACACTGTTGATGCAGGAATCTAAAAAGTGGCTTTTCCACACTAACATTGAAAGCTGCAACTAAGTTTTTCACAGCTGGAATAAAACAAACCAGGGCTTCTGCTAAGTTTTTCTTTTAGGCAGCTTTTCTCTGCCTCCACAGAACAAGTGCACCCACTCAGCAACTGTGTCAGATACTGTGGTGACTTTCTGTGTTGAGACTTTTCTGAGGCTGTGGGATTTGCCTGTGCAGTCACCAGGGAAGAGATACGCTGTCTAATTCCCAATCTTTGAAATCTCCTTTCATTATTGCATTTTTAGGATTGGGTCACTCTTTCTTCATTGCAAAAATCACTAGTTGACTTGTAACAATGTGATCCCATTCAACACCTATGGATGGGAGTTGGATTTCATGGAAGAAGTCATGACATCAAGACACGAAGCAATAAATCTTTCTCCATTTGCTTTCCTTACACTGGCAGGGCCTTATAAGGAGAATGGCTAATGCCATGCTTTCTGTCCCCTGCCATGCTTTCTGTCCACTTCCACTATCATCTCTTTCCTAATATTGCATTGTTTTGTGTTCATGATGTTATGTATTTCCCCATAAGCAACATACTTCTGTTTTCAGAAGACACCAGACCCTGGTGTTTTGGCTGTTAGGAGAAGAAGCAATTCCAATAAATTAACAAAGTCCAATTCGGAAAGAAGGTAGAAATTACCTAAGTCTAATGCAACACGATAGAACACACAACATTTTATGTCTCCCTTTACTGAAATGTCCACCACTGTTTCAGCATAAACACGTGTACGGCATGCAATAACAAACAGCATTAAGAATAATTTTCTAATTCTACAGACTGCGCTAGTTTTACACACTTCTTCTGAATACTTTTTTAGCTAAAATCCTTCTTCCTATGTAGCCATCTTCTTCAACTAGTTTGCAAAAATAAGTCATTCTTATATCAAAATCAACATAAGTGGTACACAGGTTTAATCTGCATATACCTCATGTGCAGCATATCACAGTACATATAAATCCTGGATTTCACACCACATGACTGCAGAGTGAACAAGGGCAATTCACCTCTGAAGGCTTTCTGGAAAAATCTTATGCTGTTTTTCCAGTTCCATCAGGACATTCAAATAAATATAAAATTAAAATAATGATGAAAAAAAAAAATCCCATTGATTGTTCCTTTCAGAAAAAAGTCTGTTTTGTTCTTTAACATGTAAATTTGGTCCATGACATTTTAAATGTTTCCCTCTTAATTTGTTTTGCTTTAAGTTGGTCTTTCTTTTGGCTTGCATCATGTGTCCTTCACTTCAAAAACAAGCTTTCTGAGCAGTATTTAGAAAA
>NW_008603829.1:0-11024 GCF_000691845.1 Merops nubicus | reverse complement strand
ACTGTTCTGTTAATGAATTTGAGGTAGACTTGTACTGAAGGTGATACTCAAAGGTCTCCCAGATGGTGCTTGGGGGCCATTGCACTTCTGTGCAAATATTAATTGATAAGCAGACTTAAAGGTTTAAAAAGAAGGGTGAATAATTTCATCGGACATGTACCTCTACAGAGTTCTTGCATTTATTCCTTTATAAGCTACATACCAGACAATGTTGAACTGGATGTACTGTCTTCCAATGGTTTCTCTACAATTAATTATTTTTTTTATGCATTGAAATATCAAATATTCTTAAAAAGCTTACTATTCTGTCTTGTAAATAAAATTCTGTCCTCAGAAATGCTAAATATGATCTCTTTGAAACACTTTGGGAAATCACAATATTGTGATCATTGGACTAGGTGACTTTTAAGGTTCTCTTCCAACTCAAAAGATTCTACGATTCTATGATACTGTGATAAATCCTTGTAGACATGCCCTGCCTGGACCTCAATATCAACTGAAGTAACCCTTGTTGGGTCCCTGGCATGACCAGAGCACACCAGACTAAGTGTGCAAAGCCTGCGGGAGGGTACTCACAGAACCTTGCTACTCCTTGTCTCTGTCTGCCTCAGAGAGTAGTACCCTAATTCATTCTGCTGCTCGTCTGTTTTAATACATAATGGCCTCCCCAGAGAAGTGGTGAAAGATGGGCTCCTGACGTTTTCAACACAGAGCCAGGCATTGCTATTGAGAGGAAATGACTGGAAAATTGCAAGAAAATCCACTGAGATCTCTCTATCTTTGTATCTGATCTGCTTGCTGCTACTATGTTTGATCATTCTACATGTCCTAGTAGATGTTTTCCATTTTTAGAACGTATGAAGTAACGTATGTAGGCATTCTCTTTTGAAATCTCAATAAACACCCCTGCTCCCCACCTCCCCCATCTTCATAAAATTATCTGATTTAATTCTGAATGAACTCAGAATCAGAAATCATGGATGTGGTCTGGGTCATTAACATAAAAAGCTTCACTTATTAACAAGTTTTTGTCGTAATTTCAGAAAATACCCTTGGGGCTAAGGAATTTAATCCCATGTTTAGCTATCTTCTCTTTCCTGCAGTACTATTTGTACTCTGCTAAAGACTCTGTAGACCAAATGTATGTCTTTTTTTTTTTTTTTTTTTTTTTTTTTTTTTTTTTTTTTTTTTTTTTTTTTTTTTGTTTTTGTTTTTGTTTTTGTTTTTTTTTTGTTTTTTTTTGTTTTGTTTTTTTTTCTGTCTACAAACCCATAATTTCTGACTTAATCATCTTCTCATCCACTTTACAAGAAACTAACCCATCTCAGGTCTCCCAAGCTCATCTGAGGCTGTTTCTACAACACTGTAACCCTGCTGTTCAGCAGCTAGGTAACACGTAGCTCTGAGAATGTGAAGATCATGGCTTGTTGATGTTAGTATTGATGACATCTGACACAGAGTTAAAATGCAAATGGATACAGTTGGATAAATCAAACCTGGCATCACATTTTTTTTTCAAAATATTTTTCTTAAAAAGAAAGCAATAAAACCCCAAGAGCACTGATTATAGTAAGTAAACAGTAGTTAAATTTTGGTTATTACTGTTATACAGTATTAGCAAGACAAACCTTCTGAAACTCTGGGAATGCTATCAAGGTCATTGTCAGGAAAGGATCTGGAAGTTTCAGAACTAGGGTAGGTGTTCTAGCAGGCTAAAGACAAAGGTGGGTAGCCATCTATTTATGTATATGTGTGGCGTCAATGCAGCCCCACACTTCTTCAATCAAAAGAGTAGCCACCAGCTGGGACCTGCAGTACATTGGCTGCAGTCACACTCTATATGTTCTTATTTGCATAATCATAGCTACTGGGCAGCCCCATAGCAGTACTACTATGTTTTATCATGTGGCTTGAATTTAAGTTGCCAACACTTACATTGCTCACATTAGCAAGATTTAAGATACTTTGTCTTTTTGCCCTGTATAAGTTTAACCACAGGACAGGTTTTTCTGCTTCATCATGGTGTTCTCGAGTAAAATTAGCTCACATCAGAATTTTCCACAGGTTATGGACAGCAGTTAACCAGGAATAGCATAGCTTTATGTCACGATTCCATGTATGTATGGATTGTCTTCCCCTACATGGAATTAACAAATGCATTTAACAAAGCCCAGGTTCCCATAGAAAATAAACCATAAGTCAACCAGTAGCTTGAAAAATCAATTGCAGTGAAAGTTTATAGCCTGTAATAGAATCATCAAATTATAGAATCATAGAGTATTTTGGCTTGGAAGGGACCTTTAAAGGTCATTTAGTCCCACCCACCTTCAGTAAACAGGGACATCTTCAACTAGATTAGGTTGCTCAGAGCCACATCCAGCCTGACCGTGAATGTTTCCAGGGGCTGGGGCATCTAACACCTCTCTGGGCCACCTCTTCCAGTGTCTCATCACCCTCATTGTAAAAAATTTCTTCTTCATATCTAGTCTAAATATATCCTCCTTCAGTTAAAAAGCATTACTCCTTGTCCTATTGCAACAGGCCTGTACTACACCTTTCTTGTAGTTATCTTGTAATTACTGAAAGGCCACAATAAGGTCTCCTTGGAGCCTGCTCTTCTCCAGGCTGAGCAACATCAGTTCTCTCAGCCTTTCTTCATAGGAAAGGCACTCCAGCCCTCTAATAATTTTTGTGGCCCTTCTCTGGACCTGTTCCTACAGGTCCATGTCCTTCTTGTGGTGAGGACTCCAGGACACAGTACTCCAGGTGAGGTCTCACCAGAATGCAGTAAAGCAGCAGAATCACCTCCCTCTACCTGCTGGCCACACCTCTTTTGTTGCAGCTCAGGACATGGTTGGCTTTCTGGGCTACAAGTGCACACTGCTGCCTCATGTCCAGCTTTTCATCCAATGGTACCCCCAAATCCTTCTCTGCAGGGCTGCTCTCTCACATCGTTGGCCAGACTGTATTGATACTGGAGGCTGCCCTAAGCCAGGTGCAGGAACTTGCATTTGGCCTTGTTGAATGACGATCGCACAGACTTAGTCCTTAACAACCATACCACTCAACTTAGTGTCATCTGCAAACTTGCTGAGGGTACAGTTGATCCCACTATGTCATTGGTGTAGATATTAAACAGCACTGGTGCCAGCACAAACCCCTGAGAGATATCACTTTTCATTAATCTCCATCTGAATGTCAAGCCACTACCCTCTGGCTGTCACCATCCAGCCAATTCCTCATCCACCAAGCAGTTCACCCATCAAATCCATATCTCGTCAATATAGAAGGAAGGATGTTGAGGGGAACCATGTCAAAGGCCTTACAGAAGTGCAGGTAAAAGACATCCATAGCTCTTCCTTTGTCCACTGTGGTAGTCAGTTCATCATAGAAGGCCACTAGGTTGTTCAGGCAGGACGTGCCATTGGTGAAGCCATGCTGGCTGTCTCAAATCAGCTCCCTGTCTTCCATGTGCTTTAGTATAATTTCTTGGAGGATCTGTTCTATGATCTTCCCAGGCACAGAGTTAAGGCTGATAGGTCAGTAGTTCCCAGGGTCCTCCTTTCTACCCTTTTTAAAAATGGGTGCAATGTTTCCCTTTTTCCACCCACCAGGAACTTCACCTGAGTTCTCACACTGAAGCCAGCCTGCAGCAATGTTCAGAGCTTCCCACCTGTCATTTCTGGACCATGGCTCACAGAAACTGTTTAGGTTCAGGCTTGCAAGAACAAGTAAACCTCTGCTGACCTGTCTAGGAATATGATGCAGTCCCTTGTTTGTGCTTTATGCTCTTTTGGGGAGTTCCATGAGCTAATCCTATGGGAGAACCAGTTGCTATAAATGCCATCCCTAATTGAATTTCTGGGATTTGGGGTACTTTTTTAGAATTAAAGGACAAAACTTCCCAAAACGTGATGTGGCCATCATTATTGCCACAGCATAGCTGCTTCTCTTATTTCTTTTTCTTGTGGCTAGGGAGAAAAAAAAAGATGAAAATATGAATGAACTTATTCTGGATAAAATAAACTTCCTGCTTATGCTGGAATGGTTACTCCAAGATGATAAAGAGAAATCTGCTATTTTAGTGTTTTATTTTTATTCAAATAGCAAAAATAGTCTTCCAAGAAAGCATAAAAATTTCTGTATTAACTGATTTTGAAAGCCTTTGTCTAATAGCAGTCTTTCTTTTTGTAATGCCTCTATTAATATAACACTAGCATTAACCCTCACCATGAGAATGGTCTTTCCAGCACCAGCAATGAGCAGAGTGGAAAGAAAGCACAAGCACGTTTCTTTAAGAGTATTCTGGTTTTGGGAAATCCAGACAAAACTTACTGTGTGAGCCTCTGACAAAATGGGAGCTCCCCCAGTGTCTGTTACCAATAGCTGTGTATCTTAATGAGATTTCATATACCTGACAAATGCAAGAAAAAATAAGTGTCATTTAATTGTTTTTGGAATAGCAAGTTTAACTAAAGTTACCTCAGGATCACTTGCAGATTAAAAGCAGTATACAGTATATTGTAGTGGAGGTGGAAAAGTTATAGTTTTTAAATGTCTGCTAATGACTTTAAAAAGTGATTATGGACTAAGTCATTTCCCCATACACCATACCTGACTGTAATAATCCAAATTGCCTGTGATTTGTGATTATATATGGCAACAATAACCATTTCCCACTGTAGTGTGAAATTAACACCACACAATGTAGCTGTGGCATTTATTGAACACAAGGGAGCTGATTATAGCTCCATAAAAGTAAAGACAATCTCTGCTATTACTTAATTAGCATCGGTATCTGTACATAAATTAGAACAGTATGCTCAGAATCACTTCCCTAGTTAAAGATCTAACAATCTCCACTGTACCACCTATAATTTAAATAATAATCTGAGATTTTGGAGATATATGTCAGTAAAAAGAAGTTTGACTTGCAACTTGGCTGAGTATATTTCAGACATTCTTTTTTGCTTTTATTAATATTGGCTTGGTGTAGACTCCTTTGCATCTTTCCTAAAATGTGTTTTCATAGAAAATAAGTCTATAAGGAATTATTAAATTTTGGGTTGTTGATTTCCCTCTTTTATTCCTGCCCCTAACCCCGACTTACAAAAGAAATCTTTTGTTTACTTACTAGTACTATAGTTTCTGTCTTCAAATACAGAATTGTCTAAGATAATCAGAATGGACACTTTCTTTATTTGCTTCTTTTGAGAAAGCTGTTCACAAAGCATCTCTTTTTGCATTGTGAATTGGCAAATAGTATTGCAGGTATGAACCTAGCTTAATTCAAGTACTTGTCAGTTTGCAGTAGGAAGTTAGGTAGCAAACAAATGCAGGCTAAAATGGCCTTGCTGGGTTTTGCCTAAGAATGCTTTGTTCAGGTTCTACTGAGCATGCACTGGGAGCGCAGTGATTTCTCTATTTCAGATGGAGGGAGGAGATACTGGGGTGAACTGAAGGTAAAAAATAGCCTGAGAGGGAGACTAAGAAGAGAGAACAAATAAATGGAAGTGTTTCCACAGTGTTTGCTCTATATAGCTTCCTATTCTTTCTCCCTGTCTTTTTTTTTTTTTTTTCTTTTTCCCTACTGAAATGATAAGATCCGCTCATTCTGTTTGACACTTTTGGCATATTTTTAGACATTGCAAGAGAATTACCTTCTTCAATGATAAGCTTTATGGGAAACATGCCCATATTGTGCATGCGCTATGTATTGAAAAAATTCCTCGTATCTGTCCATATCACTTAAAAACACTTCTTAATTTTTCCTTCATCTTTTAATGAGGAACAGAGAACACTATATCAGTGACTTTGGGGGCCCTGCTTTTAGTAAGAAACTTTTCCTGGATCTCCTACCAGTGGGGATAACAGCATGTCTGCTGCATCACCAAAGCAGAAGATTGTGAATGAAAGATTCCATTTTTAAACACCCTGACATTAATGGGAAATATTTTTGGAACATACTTACCAGAAGGCTTTATTATCAACTGAGAAATGAGTCCATACTCCTCAGTCTGCTCCTTAGGAGACTGGCTTCTCTAAGCACAGGGAAAGTATGAAATTTAATATCATTATTAAGTTAAAAAGTTTTATTGGAAAAAAATACTGGAAGTGCTAGAAATTAAATATCAATAGGCAGTGAGGGAATAATTTGTTAAATGTACCTCAGGAAGGCTGCTTAGCCTAAATCTGTTAATAATATACAGGAAAATGCATGTGCTCTGTATGCATTTTTCCTTTAAACCTATGCTTCTTCATACGAGTTTTTTACACAAATATTGTAAAGTTTGCAGCAGAGAAGCAAAATACTTTTGCTTTTCTCCACTCATTTATTCTTACCAGTAACTCATGGGATTTTTGGCCTCAGTTCCTGATTCTCTGCCTGTGCCTGACAGTCAGTGATTCATACTAATATTCAAGGTCAACATAAGGTTATGTGTGCTCTCTAAGAATATCAGGCAGAGACCTTGCTTTCCTCTCAAAGTCACAGAGTTTACATCTGTCGTTCTTAAGAGACACTCATCAGGGTTGTTCCCTGATTCCCAAGTGGCTTGCAGGACTGACTTGGTGATTTTTTTCTGTGGAAGCGAGGATGTGATGTGGTTCTGAAAGGTATGTTGCCTTCTAAATTTGGCTGTAGGCAGGATTTGTTCAAAAGGAAATAACTAAGCAAGAAAAGCAGGGAAAAACCAAACAGACAAATCTCTTCCATACCAGTGTATCAGTTTAACCGTGAACGAGTGTGAGGGAGGCCTTCATGAATCTCAAAAAATAAAAATCAGAGAAAAGCACTGAATTATATTTGGATCACTGCATTGTTTCATTACACCTTGGGTTTAGTTTTCATTTTAGTCCAATAACAATGGTGACCCTTCATTTCTAGGAGTAATTTACATAGTCCTTTTTGGTCTGGAAAATTTCACTTGATTTGACTTTTATCTTCACAGAGTTTCTCTTCAGTTTGAAACTAGTAGCCTATGGGTTGATTTTATTCATTTATCCTTTCTCGTGATTCTATTAATAACAGGTATCTTCTATTCTAAAACATGCCTGGATAGTTATAACTGAACTACAGATGACGCTTCTCAAAGTAAGCAAAACACCAGTAACTTCATCTTCCTTACTGAGAAAATAAAATATGCCATTGACTTTTTTTCCTATTTCAATTACTTTCCATTGTTTTGGTTGATCAATGATGCTATGAGAAAGTTAATGTGGCAGAGTCTTTTATAACTTTTCTAGCTCAAGAAAACGTACCAAACTCAATCATAATAATTGGCTGTTTCAACTGTTAAGCAAATGATGAGGGCAATCAACTTAAATAAGGATGAATCAGGCTAAATATCATCTCAGGTAGTTAATGTTCTAAAAATCATCTTTGCCATAAACCATGCAGTACTTTAGTAGTTAACAAAAGGAATAATACAAGATAAAGGTTATAGGAAAGGTGTCCAGGAGCAACAGTCACACAGCACAATCATGGTAGCAGTGTGTAGAATTGCATATTCAGTACTTGCCTGTTATGTGGAAGGTGGTTTTGGAAAACATGTCCCAGATATTAGTCCCCTTCTGAAAATAAAATGTCAAGTATTGAAGAAGGAGCTGACCATCTGAGAAGAACTAGTTTGGGAAGCCACAGGCATTTCCACTCTCTTACAAAGCAGGAATTGTTCTCTTCCTTGAGTGTACATGGTGACTTCTGTGTCACATGAGAGGAAGGACTCAATACTCTGACAAGATAAGTAAGATCCCATTTATTGCTGGGGCTGCCCCTGCTGAAACTTTGCCCTCCTCATTTTTGGGGGACCCAAGTCTTTAGTGTCTAAATGTAAATATTTAATCTTTTTAAATAATGGCAAGCATTAATTAAACTATTGACTGTGCCTTATCTCCATCTCTGGTTTTCTAGTACGGGCTATGTCTCCACCAACTCCACACAATCCCATCTGATTTTATTGCATTCTAAGGGGAAAACAACCTCTTTTCTATCAAAGCAACAGAACTAAGGGTGTATGCTTTCCTCCTGCTCTTCATACTACATGTTAGAAGGCTAATACCTTCTGCAACTGTAAATATGGAGTGGATTAGGATCTTGGTAGAGTGGTTTCTGCATTGCTAGGTAGCTGAAAATCTGCTGAGCAAGTCTGTGGAGGACAAAGTTCACAATAAGTACATTGGAGAGTGGAAAAAAAAATGTTGTATGTTTAAGACAAAATTCTAAGACTAGTCCCACTTTTTTTGAGTGCTTGTGTAGTCATACCTGTAACGCAGGTATCTGCTTTGGTTTTCATGTCTGGGTTTGTTATGCAAGAGACTATTTGCTGTGGAGACTGTATACTCATCAAGGCCAAGAGCTCCCTTTTGCCTTCTGTAAAGTGCCAAGGGCTCATGTGCGTGCTCTAAAATAGTAACAACAAATAAGAATAAGAATCATGTTACTTTCTTTCATGTGGTGATCGACAACAATAGAAATTGTCGAAGGCTTCTGTGAAAATATACTGTATTTAGCAACCAGGAAACAACAGTTGTTATTTAAGCTTCTTTTACACAAACAGTATTTTATTATGTGTGCTCCTTTTTTTCCAGTTTTATTTTACTTTTGCAGGAAATAATACTATTTCACATACCCAAGAGAGAGATCAAGGAGGGCTATAGTGAATAACAGACTGCTAAATAAATCAGGTTCAATCTGTCTTTTGCATATATCTGCCATGTTTTATTCTGTCCATGTGTCTGCTATTCATCTACTGGTGATGAAAACTCCCACTGGTGTAATGCAAGACATACAGGGGTATTACAAATATCCTTTCATAGATCTCTGTTGAGGGATACAGTATGGGGTCAATTCAAAGTTAATCCTAAATTATTAATGCAAACAAATATATTATTTGTACAGAGAGTGACAGTCTGTCCCTTAGTTAAATAAAAATTTATAAAGATCTTAACACCAGAAATAACTTATGAAACAAAACAATAATTTTATTTGTCAGGGAGAACTGTTTGCCACCTCCAGGAAATATATCTTATTTCAGCACATTTTGAAGGGAATGTGAGGGGAAGGGAGATGCATAGAAAGTGCACTTAAGATTTCTTATATTAAATGTCTCACAGTAGTGAAACCTGCTGGATATCCCACACCAGATTTGTGGAGAAGACTAACAAGGAACAGCAGTTTTAACTGCAGATTTTATGCATTAAGGGGGAAATCAAAATGCTTCCTTTTCAATTATGTGTGTTTATCAGTGCAGTCCTGTCTTTTGCTTTAATCAAACACAGCTTATCTGTAAGTGTCATCTCAAAGAGGGGGGAAAAAACCCCATAATTTTTCTCTGCTAGTAAGGGGAAAAAATGCAATACTGTTGTGGAGGTGCAGGCTGGAGGACCATGACATTGCAGGAAAGAACAATTTCTTCACAAAACATAGCTATAAAGGCTGATGCCTCTGATAAATTGAGATGAGGCACTGGCCAGAAGGTTAAATTAGAAACCAGGTTCACAGACAGCAACAAAATGTACTGAAGTTTGGGGAAGGAGAACGTTATTAACTAAAAATAATGATTTTCTTTATATCCAAGCTGATATCTGCTTTCATTAATTTAAAATGCCTGTAAAGATGTCTTTATACATTGTGTGTGGTCTGTTGTTTTATTGATTGCCTTGATTCTCTTCTCATCTTCATCAGACCCTTGCTAATATAACTCCACTGTTAAACGAAAAAGCAGAATTGGACTCCGGAGTAAATCTGCTTTGGTTTACTCTACTAGAAGTATAGAATAAAACATGAACTTTCATGGATTTATTCTGTGTTTCCTTAAAAGTGTACTCTGTGGTGTTGCTTACACTGCTGAAAATATGATTTTGGTCTACAGATTTGCACTGGTGGGAAAAACCAACGTAATGAAGATTTAGGATGAGATAGTCATACAAGATTTTTTTTTATTTTTTTTTTTTACAATGCAGATTTATGCACAGTATGGGGAGAAATGATGGTTTAATATATATTGTGAAGCATTGAAAATGTCTCTTTTGCAGCAAAAGGGAATTTAAATGTTGACTGTCTTGCTTGAGGTGATCCTGTTCCAAAGTTATCTCACTACTGTCCTGTTAGTTGTCTTTGTGTGTATTTCTATCTGTTAGGAAAATATGTTACTTAGCCTGGTTCCTTGCTGCACACAGCAGGATTTTAAAATCATCAATTTTATTTCACTTCCAGCCATGAAGAAAGGTGCTATATTTTTCAGCTTTGATGCACAATGTTAATGAAAAGAGATATACTTTTTCTTTCTCTCTTCATACTGTGCAGAAATTTTTAACAGACTTTTTTTTTTTTTCCCCTCTATATACAGTTAATCTGCAAATATATAAATAATCCATACTTCTTAACCACAGTTTCTCACATGGTCCATTTCTTGAAGGCGTGGTACTTTCCCCCCCTCCACCACCAAGGATTTATCCTATCCTGTTAGAGAATAACCTACAGGATTTCTCAACCTGCAATTGGGCCAAACAGATGAAAAGTCAAGAATGGTTCTTCATGCAAACCTCTCAGACTGGATCAGAGAGCTAAACTTATTTCCTTCAGTGTACTTTCTTGATACTAGTTGGTTTCCAGGTTCATCTTCTGAAGTGGCTTAGTTATTAAGAAGAATTGGCTACAGGAATAAGTGTTGAAAAGAAGAAAATCTATATATTTCTCCCCCTTTAGATGGGCTGGTGGAATAACTCATAACTTGACTTTTCAGTAAAATAAAATTTCTAGTACTTCTGATGTCTGTCTTCAGAAATAACTAATCTATGCAGGTCAAGCCTGGACAGGATAGAGAAAAGGGGTGCTTTCACACAGAGGCAGCTCTGTACTGTTGAACATCTTAATGGACATTTTGCCTTTCTTCCCCTCTCTTAGAAGCATAAAATACAGGAAAAAATTGTTGAGTTTTGGGAAGAGTAAACTGGTGAGATTCCTTCTTTTTGAGTTTTTTTGACACTTAGATTATATGATTGTAATGGTTTGAAAACAAACC